>NC_092729.1:85981853-86020887 GCF_047496885.1 Scyliorhinus torazame | reverse complement strand
CAGCCCCCTCGAGCCTGTTACACAGGAACAGGAGGAGGCCCATTCAGCCCCTCGAGCCTGTTACACAGGAACAGGAGGAGGCCCATTCAGCCCCCTCGAGCCTGTTACACAGGAACAGGAGGAGGCCCATTCAGCCCCCTGCTCGAGCCTGTTACACAGGAACAGGAGGAGGCCCATTCAGCCCCCTGCTCGAGCCCGTTACACAGGAACAGGAGGAGGCCCATTCAGCCCCCTCCTCGAGCCCGTTACACAGGAACAGGAGGAGGCCCATTCTGCCCCCTGCTCGAGCCTGTGACACAGGAACAGGAGGAGGCCCATTCAGCCCCCTGCTCGAGCCCTGTTACACAGGAACAGGAGGAGGCCCATTCAGCCCCCCTGCTCGGGCCCGTTACACAGGAACAGGAGGAGGCCCATTCAGCCCCCTGCTCGAGCCCGTTACACAGGAACAGGAGGAGGCCCATTCAGCCTCCTGCTCGAGCCTGTTACACAGGAACAGGAGGAGGCCCATTCAGCCCCCTCCTCGAGCCTGTTACACAGGAACAGGAGGAAAGCCCATTCAGCCCCCTCCTCGAGCCTGTTACACAGGAACAGGAGGAGGTCCATTCAGCCCCTCGAGCCTGTTACACAGGAACAGGAGGAGGCCCATTCAGCCCCTCGAGCCTGTTACACAGGAACAGGAGGAGGCCCATTCAGCCCCTCGAGCCTGTTACACAGGAACAGGAGGAGGTCCATTCAGCCCCCTCGAGCATGTTACACAGGAACAGGAGGAGGCCCATTCAGCCCCCTGCTCGAGCCTGTTACACAGGAACAGGAGGAGGCCCATTCAGCCCCTCGAGCCTGTTACACAGGAACAGGAGGAGGCCCATTCAGCCCCTCGAGCCTATTACACAGGAACAGGAGGAGGCCCATTCAGCCCCTCGAGCCTATTACACAGGAACAGGAGGAGGCCCATTCAGCCCCCTCCTCGACCCTGTTACACGGGAACAGGAGGAGGCCCATTCAGCCCCCTCCTCGACCCTGTGACACAGGGAACAGGAGGAGGCCCATTCAGCCCCCTGCTCGAGCCTGTTACACAGGAACAGGAGGAGGCCCATTCAGCCCCCTGCTCGAGCCTGTTACACAGGAACAGGAGGGGGCCCATTCAGCCCCCTGCCCAACCCTGTGACACAGGAACAGGAGGCCGCCGATTCAGCCCCCTCCTCGAGCCTGTTACACAGGAACAGGAGGAGGCCCATTCAGCCCCTCGAGCCTATTACACAGGAACAGGAGGAGGCCCATTCAGCCCCCTCCTCGACCCTGTTACACAGGAACAGGAGGAGGCCCATTCAGCCCCCTCCTCGAGCCTGTTACACAGGAAGAGGAGGAGGCCCATTCAGCCCCTCCTCGAGCCAGTTACCCAGGAACGTATCTATCTCTGTCCTAAAGATTTGGCCTCCACAGCCTTCTGCGGCAAAGAGTTCCACAGATTCACCACCCTCTGGCTGAAGAAATTCCTCCTCTTCTCTGTTTTAAAGGACCCTTCAGTCTGAGATTGTGTCCCCTCTGCTTCTAGTTTTTCCTACAAGTGGAAACACCACATTGTGTTCCACCTGCCGCTTCTTTGCCCAGTCTCCTAGCCTGCCTGAGCCCGCCGGCTTCCTCGATACTACCTGCCCCTCTCCGGGTCTTTGCGTCGTCTGCGAACCTGCCGACGGTGCCTTGGGTGCCTTCTTCCAGATCATTCGTGTATCTTGTGAAAGGTTGTGGTGCCAGCACAGACTGGCGAGGCGCAGCACTAGTCACCGGCTGCCACCCTGAGAAAAGACCCCTGTACCCCCCACTCTCTGCCAGTCAGCCAATCCTCTCTCCTTGCCAGGATCGTACCCTGAACACCAGGGTAACTTATTTAACAGTCTCCCATGACCTTGTCAGAGGCCTTCTGGAAGTCTAAATAGATCACGTCGACTGGTTCTCCTGTGTCTACCTTCCTTGTTATCTCCTCAAAGAACCCGGGACAGATTTGGCAGGCACGATTAAACCCCCCGTATTGCTTTTTCAGTTGCCCCCCCCCCCCCCCCGCTCGCTTTTAAAGATTGCCAATTCTCTGGCTTCCCACTAATCCTCGCCACTTTGTATGCTTTCCCTTTCGCTTTTATGCAGCCCTCGACTTCCCTCCTCAGCCCCGGCCTTGCCCTCTCCTCAGCACGTGTCCTCCTCCCTGGGATGAATTTCTGTTGTGCATCCCGAATAACCCCCCCAAAACCCCTGCCGTTGCTGTTCCACTGTCTTCCCTGCGAGGCTCCTTCCCCGATCAACTCTGGCCAGCTCCTCCCTCAAGCCTTTGTAGTTACCGTTACTTAATTATAATGTCATCCATCTGGTTCCAGCGTCTCCCTCTCAAACTGCAGGGTAAATTCGATCATATTATGGTCACTGTTGCCTAAACGTTCTTTCACCTTCAGTTCCCGAATCAAGTCTGCCTCATTACACATCACCAAATCCAGAATTGCCTGTTCCCGAGTGGGCTCGGTCACAAGCTGCGATTAAAATCTCTTGGAGATTTCACAAATTCCTTTTCACGCTATCCACGACCTACCTGGTTTTTCCCAGTCCATGTACATATTAAAGTCCCCCATGATTATTGTAATATTGCCTTTCCTACCTCCTGATTAATTTCCTGCCCCGCATCCTGACGACTAGGGGGCCTGTACATAACTCCCATCAGGGTGTTTTTACCGTTGCGTTCCTCAACTCTACCCACAGAGATTCTCTGCCTCCCAATCCTATATCGATTCTCGGTATCGAGCCTGTGACACAGGAACAGGAGGAGGCCCATTCAGCCCCCTCCGCGAGCCTGTGACACAGGAACAGGAGGAGGCCAATTCAGCCCCCTGCTCGAGCCCGTTACACAGGAACAGGAGGAGGCCCATTCAGCTCCTCGAGCCCGTTACCCAGGAACAGGAGGAGGCCCATTCAGCCCCCCTCCTCGAGCCTGTTACACAGGAACAGGATGAGGTCCATTCAACCCCCCTCCTCGAGCCTGTTACACAGGAACAGGAGGAGGCCCATTCAGCTCCTCGAGCCTGTTACACAGGAACAGGAGGAGACCCATTCAGCTCCTCGAGCCTGTTACACAGGAACAGGAGGAGGTCCATTCAGCCCCCTGCTCGAGCCTGTTACACAGGAACAGGAGGAGGCCCATTCAGCTCCTCGAGCCTGTTACACAGGAACAGGAGGAGACCCATTCAGCTCCTCGAGCCTGTTACACAGGAACAGGAGGAGGCCCATTCAGCTCCTCGAGCCCGTTACACAGAAACAGGAGGAGGCCCATTCAGCCCCCGGCTCGAGCCTGTTACACAGGAACAGGAGGAGGCCCATTCAGCCCCCTCCTCGAGCCTGTTACACAGGAACAGGCCCATTCAGCCCCCTGCTCAAGCCTGTTACACAGGAACAGGAGGAGGCCCATTCAGCCCCCTGTTCGAGCCTGTTACACAGGAACAGGAGGAGGCCCATTCAGCTCCTCGAGCCCGTTACACAGGAACAGGAGGAGGCCCATTCAGCTCCTCGAGCCCGTTACACAGGAACAGGAGGAGGCCCATTCAGCTCCTCGAGCCTGTTACACAGGAACAGGAGGAGGCCCATTCAGCTCCCTGCTCGAGCCCGTTACACAGGAACAGGAGGAGGCCCATTCAGCCCCCTGCTCGAGCCTGTTACACAGGAACAGGAGGAGGCCCATTCAGCCCCCCCGAGCCTGTTACACAGGAACAGGAGGAGGCCCATTCAGCCCCCTCCTCGAGCCTGTTCCACAGGAACAGGAGGAGGCCCATTCAGCCCCTCCTCGAGCCCGTTACACAGGAACAGGAGGAGGCCCATTCAGCCCCTCCTCGAGCCAGTTACACAGGAACAGGAGGAGGCCCATTCAGCCCCTGCTCGAGCCTGTTACACAGGAACAGGAGGAGGCCCATTCAGCCCCCTGCTTAAGCCTGTTACACAGGAACGGGAGGAGGCCCATTCAGCCCCTCCTCTCGTCCCTGGTTGAACCAAGGTCGCAATGAGGTGAGGAGCTGGGCGACCCTGGCGGAACCCAAACTCAGCACCCGTGACCAGGCCACTGTGGAGTGAGTGCCGCTTGATGGCGCAATCGATGGCCACCCTCTCCTGCGAGCCCCTCATCATGCCGACTCGGAATTATACCAGCCGTTCCTTCACTGTCGCGGAGTGTCGGAACCGGGGAGCTCCCTCTCGAACAGCGCCCTGGGTGGATGCACACCGCACGGGGACCGCGGCGGATTCAAGATGGTGGCTCGCACAGCGCCACCTCCTCGAGGGGGCAATTGGGGAAGGGGTACAAACGCCAAGTAACGTCCACAAACCTGGCGGTCCCTTTGCAAAACGTTCCGAAGCGGCTGTGGAGAAAAGGAGGAGGATGGTTAATCAGACGTCAGGACGACCTCCTTCCCGAGATAGCACGGCCCTCCGTCGGACATTACGTCAACCGCAAATCAGTGCCGCGATTTCAACCCCTTCCATTATAGAGGCGTGCGTGTGGATGACGAACATTATCTCACTATCCCCGATGCACAATTATACACTTCTAAATTAGTTTCCCCCCCGACAATCACACCCAAATACAGAGTACATTACAGCGCAGTACAGGCCCTTCGGCCCTCGATGTTGCGCCGACCTGTGAAACCACTCTAAAGCCCATCTACACTATTCCCTTATCGTCCATATGTCTATCCAATGACCATTTGAATGCCCTTAGGGTTAGGGTTAGGGTTAGAACATAGAGTATTACAGCACAGTACAGGCCCTTCGGCCCTCGATGTTGCGCCGACCTGTGAAAGCACTCTAAAGCCCATCTACACTATTCCCTTATCGTCCATATGTCTATCCAATGACCATCTGAATGCCCTTAGGGTTAGGGTTAGAACATAGAACATTACAGCGCAGTACAGGCCCTTCGGCCCTCGATGTTGCACCGACCTGTGAAACCACTCGAAAGCCCATCTACACTATTCCCTTATCGTCCATATGTCTATCCAATGACCATTTGAATGCCCTTAGTGTTGGCGAGTCCACTAGTGTTGCAGGCAGGGCATTCCACACCCTTACTACTCTCTGAGTAAAGAACCTACCTCTGACATCTGTCCTATATCTATCTCCCCTCAATTTAAAGCGATGTCCCCTCGTGCTAGACATCACCATCCGAGGAAAAAGGCTCCACCCTATCCAATCCTCTGATCATCTTGTCTGCCTCAATTAAGTCACCTCTTAACCTTCTTCTCTCGAACGAAAACAGCCTCAGCCTTCCCTCATAAGATCTTCCCCCCATACCAGGCAGCATCCTGGTAAATCTCCTCTGCACCCTTTCCAATGCTTCCACGTCCTTCCTATAATGCGGCGACCAGAATTGCACGCAATACTCCAAATGCGGCCGCACCAGACTTTTGTACAGCTGCAACATGACCTCACGGCTCCGAAACTCAATCCCTCTACCAATAAAAGCTAACACACCGTACGCCTTCTTAACAACCCTCTCAACCTGGGTGGCAACTTTCAGGGATCTCTGTACATGGGCACCGAGATCTCTCTGCTCATCCACACTGCCAAGAATCTTACCATTAGCCCAGTACTCTGTCTTCCTGTTATTCCTGCCAAAATGAATCACCTCACACTTTTCTGCGTTAAACTGCATTTGCCGCCTCTCAGCCCAGCACTGCAGCTTATCTATGTCCTGATAGTTCCCCCCACACTGACACTCCCCAATACAGGATTATATATATAATATAGTCCCCACACACACTGACACTCCCCAATCGCAGCTCAATGCACGATTATATATATGTATTTGTAATCGATAGTCCGCCTGGCAGTCACACCCATACACATACATGTATTAGTTGTTCGCCTGACATTTATAAAAAGCTCTGTACTGAGCCAAACATCACTCCCCTCGCCCATGCAGGATCTTAGATAATTTCATACATGGATAAGTTATTTTTTGTGCATTCTCTCTCTCTCTCTGTCTGTGTAGGCACATTTACAAAAAGCAGGACCTCAAACCCCATCCTTCACCGCCTCCATCCCTCTATGCAGAATTACATTTCCCCCCCTGATAGTCTCTATTCAATGGACCCCACTCCATCGAGGTCTCCCCCCGCCCCCTCCCCCACACCCAATGCAGATTAAACCCCCCTTCCATAGTCTCATTGGACCCCACTCAAGGCTCCCCCCACATCACCCAATGCAAGACTGCACCCGCCCAATGCAAGATTGCACCCCCCACAACCCCCAATGCAAGGCTGCACCCCCCCCACATCCCCCAATGCAAGATTGCACCCCCCCCAACCCCCAATGCAAGACTGCACCCCCCCCACATCCCCCAATGCAAGACTGCAACCCCCCCCACATCCCCCAATGCAGGAGTGCACCCCCCCCACACCCCCAATGCAAGAGTGCACCCCACATCCCCCAATGCAAGACTGCAACCCCCCCCACATCCCCCAATGCAAGACTGCACCCCCCCACATCCCCCAATGCAAGACTGCACCCCCCCCACATCCCCCAATGCAAGAGTGCACCCCCCCACATCCCCCAATGCAAGAGTGCACCCCCCCCCACACCCCAATGCAAGAGTGCACCCCCCCACACCCCAATGCAAGAGTGCATCCCCCACATCCCCCAATGCAAGAGTGCACCCCCCCACACCCCCAATGCAAGACTGCACCCCCCCCCACATTCCCCAATGCAAGAGTGCACCCCCCCCACATCCCCCAATGCAAGAGTGCACCCCCCCACATCCCCAATGCAAGAGTGCACCCCCCCCACATCCCCCAATGCAAGACTGCAGCCCCCCACATCCCCCAATGCAAGACTGCACCCCCCCCAACCCCCAATGCAAGACTGCAACCCCCCCACATCCCCCAATGCAAGAGTGCACCCCCCCCACATCTCCCAATGCAAGACTGCACCCCCCCACATCCCCCAATGCAAGAGTGCACCCCCCCACATCCCCCAATACAAGAGTGCACCCCCCCACACCCCAAATGCAAGAGTGCACCCCCCACATCCCCCAATGCAAGAGTGCACCCCCCCACACCCCCAAATGCAAGAGTGCACCCCCCCACACCCCAAATGCAAGAGTGCACCCCCCCCACATCCCCCGATGCAAGAGTGCACCCCCCACACCCCCAATGCAAGAGTGCACCCCCCACATCCCCCGATGCAAGAGTGCACCCCCCCAACCCCCAATGCAAGACTGCAACCCCCCCACATCCCCCAATGCAAGAGTGCAGCCCCCACATCCCCCAATGCAAGAGTGCACCCCCCACATCCCCCAATGCAAGAGTGCACCCCCCCACACCCCCAATGCAAGATTGCACCCCCCCCAACCCCCAATGCAAGAGTGCACCCCCCCACACCCCCAATGCAAGATTGCACCCCCCCCAACCCCCAATGCAAGATTGCACCCCCCCAACCCCCCAATGCAAGATTGCACCCGGCATTGTAAGTCCTTTGCAAAGGAAGAGGAATGGTGTTTTTTGAGAGGGGGGGGGGGGATGGCCAGACCTGCGTGCACAGACATATTTTTTAGTTTGCAAAATCTACAGGCGGTTGGGAGAAAAGGCGGGGTGCGGCGGACGCCTTTTTCTGCAATTGTCCAGATGCAAAGAGAGGGGGCGAGGTGGGGGGGCAGAGGGGGGAGGGGGGTAGGGGATAGAGAGATGCAGCCCCCATTTCCCCCTTTGTCCCGGGTGGACTGCAGCAACAATTAAAAAAAAAACACAAAGAAGGGGGTTTAATGTTTGCAATTTGTCCCATCTCACCTGGGCCGGGACCCGGAATTGGCCTCAGGACCCCCCCCAGGTTCTGGTCTGCTCGCCGCCGCTCTGCTCGGGCGCCCCCCTCTGATGCAGCCAGCGTCCAGCTCTCCTTGGTCCTCCGCCTTCCCGCCGGCCAGCGCGCCCGCCCGGGGTGGGCGGACCTCCGCCTTCCCGCCGGCCACCGCGCGCGCCCAGCGCCCTCCCCGCCCGGGGTCCTCCGCCTTCCCGCCGGCCAGCGCGCCCGCCCCCCGGGTGGGCGGACCTCCGCCTTCCCGCCGGCCACCGCGCGCCCTCCGCCTTCCCGCCGGCCACCGCGCGCGCGCCCAGCACCCTCCCCGCCCCCGGGGTCCTCCGCCTTCCCGCCGGCCACCGCGGCCCACCCCGAGTCCTCCACATCCTCCCCCTTCCCACTCCAAAGCCGGGGCAGCGCTCCTCCGCGTTCCCGACGGCCACCGCGCCCGCTCAGCCGCGGCGGGGCCTGCCCAGCGCCGCGATGCACTGTGGGGCGACGGGGCCGCCATTGCTCCCCGTTCACTCCCATGTTAACCACCGAGATCCATGATTAACTCACATCGGAATTGGAAATATCATAAATCTGATCGATTAATGTTATAAATTCACGTGACAAATATTAGATTTAAAGATTTTATAATAAATATCATAAATTCGATGACATTGCATTAAATATTGTAGATTGTGTGACTAATAGATTTAAAGATATTAGAATCAATATTGTAGATTAATGTGTGACTAATATTAGATTTAAAGATATATCAATATTGTAGATTAATGTGTGACTAATATTAGATATAAAGATATTATCAATATTGTAGATTAATGTGTGACTGATATTAGATTTAAAGATATTATCAATATTGTAGATTAATGTGACTAATATTAGATTTAAAGATATTATCAATATTGTAGATTAATGTGTGACTAATATTAGATTTAAAGATATTATCAATATTGTAGATTAATGTGTGACTGATATTAGATTTAAAGATATTATCAATATTGTAGATTAATGTGTGACTGATATTAGATTTAAAGATATTATCAATATTGTAGATTAATGTGTGACTAATATTAGATTTAAAGATATTATCAATATTGTAGATTAATGTGTGACTGATACTAGATTTAAAGATATTATCAATATTGTAGATTAATGTGTGGCTAATATTAGATTTAAAGATATTATCAATATTGTAGATTAATGTGTGACTAATATTAGATTTAAAGATATTATCAATATTGTAGATTAATGTGTGACTGATATTAGATTTAAAGATATTATCAATATTGTAGATTAATGTGTGACTGATATTAGATTTAAAGATATTATCAATATTGTAGATTAATGTGTGACTGATATTAGGTTTAAAGATATTATCAATATTGTAGATTAATGTGTGACTAATATTAGATTTAAAGATATTATCAATATTGTAGATTAATGTGTGACTAATATTAGATTTAAAGATATTATCAAGATTGTAGATTAATGTGTGACTGATATTAGGTTTAAAGATATTATCAATATTGTAGATTAATGTGTGACTAATATTAGATTTAAAGATATTATCAATATTGTAGATTAATGTGTGACTAATATTAGATTTAAAGATATTATCAATATTGTAGATTAATGTGTGACTAATATTAGATTTAAAGATATTATCAATATTATAGATTAATGTGTGACTAATATTAGATTTAAAGATATTATCAATATTGTAGATTAATGTGTGACTAATATTAGATTTAAAGATATTATCAATATTGTAGATTAATGTGTGACTAATATTAGATTTAAAGATATTATCAATATTGTAGATTAATGTGTGACTAATATTAGATTTAAAGATATTATCAATATTATAGATTAATGTGTGACTAATATTAGATTTAAAGATATTATCAATATTGTAGATTAATGTGTGACTAATATTAGATTTAAAGATATTATCAATATTGTAGATTAATGTGTGACTAATATTAGATATAAAGATATTATCAATATTGTAGATTAATGTGAGACTGATATTAGATTTAAAGATAATATCAATATTGTAGATTAATGTGTGACTAATATTAGATTTAAAGATATTATCAATATTATAGATTAATGTGTGACTAATATTAGATTTAAAGATATTATCAATATTGTAGATTAATGTGTGACTAATATTAGATTTAAAGATATTATCAATATTGTAGATTAATGTGTGACTAATATTAGATATAAAGATATTATCAATATTGTAGATTAATGTGAGACTGATATTAGATTTAAAGATATTATCAATATTGTAGATTAATGTGTGACTAATATTAGATTTAAAGATATTATCAATATTATAGATTAATGTGTGACTAATATTAGATTTAAAGATATTATCAATATTGTAGATTAATGTGTGACTAATATTAGATTTAAAGATATTATCAATATTGTAGATTAATGTGTGACTAATATTAGATATAAAGATATTATCAATATTGTAGATTAATGTGAGACTGATATTAGATTTAAAGATAATATCAATATTGTAGATTAATGTGTGACTAATATTAGATCTAAAGATATTATCAATATTATAGATTAATGTGTGACTAATATTAGGTTTAAAGATATTATCAATATTGTAGATTAATGTGTGGCTAATATTAGATTTAAAGATATTATCAATATTGTAGATTAATGTGTGACTGATATTAGATTTAAAGATATTATCAATATTGTAGATTAATGTGTGACTGATATTAGATTTAAAGATATTATCAATATTGTAGATTAATGTGTGACTAATATTAGATTTAAAGATATTATCAATATTGTAGATTAATGTGTGACTGATATTAGATTTAAAGATATTATCAATATTGTAGATTAATGTGTGACTAATATTAGATTCAAAGATATTATCAATATTGTAGGTTAATGTGTGACTAATATTAGATTTAAAGATATTATCAATATTGTAGATTAATGTGTGACTGATATTAGATTTAAAGATATTATCAATATTGTAGATTAATGTGTGACTGATATTAGATTTAAAGGTATTATCAATATTGTAGATTAATGTGTGACTAATATTAGATTTAAAGATATTATCAATATTGTAGATTAATGTGTGACTGATATTAGATCTAAAGATATTATCAATATTATAGATTAATGTGTGACTAATATTAGGTTTAAAGATATTATCAATATTGTAGATTAATGTGTGACTAATATTAGATTTAAAGATATTATCAATATTGTAGATTAATGTGTGACTGATATTAGATTTAAAGATATTATCAATATTGTAGATTAATGTGTGACTGATATTAGATTTAAAGATATTATCAATATTGTAGATTAATGTGTGACTAATATTAGATTTAAAGATATTATCAATATTGTAGATTAATGTGTGACTAATTAGATTTAAAGATATTATCAATATTGTAGATTAAGGTGTGACTAATATTAGATTTAAAGATATTATCAATATTGTAGATTAATGTGTGACTAATATTCGATTTAAAGATATTATCAATATTGTAGATTAATGTGTGACTAATATTAGATTTAAAGATATTATCAATATTGTAGATTAATGTGTGACTAATATTAGATTTGAAAGATATTATCAATATTGTAGATTAATGTGTGACTAATATTAGATTTAAAGATATTATCAATATTGTAGATTAATGTGTGACTAATATTAGATTTAAAGATATTATCAATATTGTAGATTAATGTGTGACTAATATTAGATTTAAAGATATTATCAATATTGTAGATTTATGTGTGACTAATATTAGATTTAAAGATATTATCAATATTGTAGATTAATGTGTGACTAATATTAGATTTAAAGATATTATCAAGATTGTAGATTAATGTGTGACTAACATTAGATTTAAAGATATTATCAATATTGTAGATTAATGTGTGACTAATATTAGATTAAGATATTATCAATATATTAGATTAATGTGTGACTAATATTAGATTTAAAGATATTATCAATATTGTAGATTAATGTGTGACTAATATTAGATTTAAAGATATTATCAATATTGTAGATTAATGTGTGACTAATATTAGATTTAAAGATATTATCAATATCGTAGATTAATGAGTGACTGATATTAGATTTAAATATATTATCAATATTGTAGATTAATGTGTGACTAATATTAGATTTCAAGATATATTAAATATTGTAGATTAATGTGTGACTATTAGATTTAAAGACATTATCAATATTGTAGATTAATGTGTGACTAATATTAGTTTTTAATCAATATTGTAGGTTAATGTGTGACTAATATTAGATTAAGATATTATCAATATTGTAGATTAATGTGTGACTAATATTAGATTTAAAGATATTATCAACATTGTAGATTAATGTGTGACTAATATTAGATTTAAAGATATTATCAATATTGTAGATTAATGTGTGACTGATATTAGATTTAAAGATATATCAATATTGTAGATTAATGTGTGACTAATATTAGATTTAATGATATTATCAATATTGTAGATTAATGTGTGAGTAATATTAGATTTAAAGATATTATCAATATTGTAGATTAATGTGTGACTAATATTAGATTTAAAGATATTATCAATATTATAGATTAATGTGTGACTAATATTAGATTTAAAGATATTATCAATATTGTAGATTAATGTGTGACTAATATTAGATTTAAAGATATTATCAATATTGTAGATTAATGTGTGACTAATATTAGATATAAAGATATTATCAATATTGTAGATTAATGTGAGACTGATATTAGATTTAAAGATAATATCAATATTGTAGATTAATGTGTGACTAATATTAGATCTAAAGATATTATCAATATTATAGATTAATGTGTGACTAATATTAGGTTTAAAGATATTATCAATATTGTAGATTAATGTGTGGCTGATATTAGATTTAAAGATATTATCAATATTGTAGATTAATGTGTGACTGATATTAGATTTAAAGATATTATCAATATTGTAGATTAATGTGTGACTGATATTAGATTTAAAGGTATTATCAATATTGTAGATTAATGTGTGACTAATATTAGATTTAAAGATATTATCAATATTGTAGATTAAGGTGTGACTAATATTAGATTTAAAGATATTATCAATATTGTAGATTAAGGTGTGACTAATATTAGATTTAAAGATATATTAAATATTGTAGATTAATGTGTGACTAATATTAGATTTAAAGATATTATCAATATTGTAGATTAATGTGTGACTAATATTAGATTTAAAGATATTATCAATATTGTAGATTAATGTGTGACTAATATTAGATTTAATGATATTATCAACATTGTAGATTAATGTGTGACTAATATTAGATTCAAAGATATTATCAATATTGTAGATTAATGTGTGACTGATATTAGATTTAAAGATATTATCAACATTGTAGATTAATGTGTGACTAATATTAGATTTAAAGATATTATCAATATTATAGATTGTGTGACTAATATTAGATTTAAAGATATTATCAATATTGTAGATTAATGTGTGACTATTAGATTTAAAGATATTATCAATATTGTAGATTAATGTGTGACTAATATTAGATATAAAGATATTATCAATATTGTAGATTAATGTGTGACTGATATTAGATTTAAAGATATTATCAATATTGTAGATTTATGTGTGACTGATATTAGATTTAAAGATATTATCAATATTGTAGATTAATGTGTGACTAATATTAGATATAAAGATATTATCAATATTGTAGATTAATGTGTGACTAATATTAGATTTAAAGATATTATCAATATTGTAGATTAATGTGTGACTAATATTAGATTTAAAGATATTATCAATATTGTAGATTTATGTGTGACTGATATTAGATTTAAAGATATTATCAATATTGTAGATTAAGGTGTGACTAATATTAGATTTAAAGATATTATCAATATTGTAGATTAATGTGTGACTATTAGATTTAAAGATATTATCAATATTGTAGATTTATGTGTGACTGATATTAGATTTAAAGATATTATCAATATTGTAGATTAAGGTGTGACTAATATTAGATTTAAAGATAATATCAATATTGTAGATTAATGTGTGACTAATATTAGATTTAAAGATATTATATTAAATATTGTAGATTAATGTGTGACTAATATTAGATTTAAAGATATTATCAATATTGTAGATTAAGGTGTGACTAATATTAGATTTAAAGATAATATCAATATTGTAGATTAATGTGTGACTAATATTAGATTTAAAGATATTATATTAAATATTGTAGATTAATGTGTGACTAATATTAGATTTAAAGATATTATCAATATTGTAGATTAATGTGTGACTAATATTAGATTTAAAGATATTATCAATATTGTAGATTAATGTGTGACTAATATTAGATTTAAAGATATTACCAATATTGTAGATTAATGTGTGACTAATATTAGATTTAAAGATATTATCAATATTGTAGATTAATGTGTGACTAATATTAGATTTAAAGATATTATCAATATTGTAGATTGTGTGACTAATATTAGATTGAAAGATATCAATATTATAGATAAGTGTGACTAATATTAGATTTAAAGATATTATCAATATTGTAGATTAATGTGTGACTGATATTAGATTGAAAGATATTATCAATATTGTAGATTAATGTGTGACTAATATTAGATTTAAAGATATTATCAATATTGTAGATTATTGTGTGACTAATATTAGATTGAAAGATATCAATATTATAGATAAATGTGTGACTAATATTAGATTTAAAGATATTATCAATATTGTAGATTAATGTGTGACTGATATTAGATTTAAAGATATTATCAATATTGTAGATTAATGTGTGACTAATATTAGATTTAAAGATATTATCAATATTGTAGATTAATGTGTGACTAATATTAGATTTAAAGATATTATCAATATTATAGATTAATGTGTGACTAATATTAGATTTAAAGATATTATCAATATTGTAGATTAATGTGTGACTAATATTAGATTTAAAGATATTATCAATATTGTAGATTAATGTGTGACTAATATTAGATATAAAGATATTATCAATATTGTAGATTAATGTGAGACTGATATTAGATTTAAAGATAATATCAATATTGTAGATTAATGTGTGACTAATATTAGATCTAAAGATATTATCAATATTATAGATTAATGTGTGACTAATATTAGGTTTAAAGATATTATCAATATTGTAGATTAATGTGTGGCTAATATTAGATTTAAAGATATTATCAATATTGTAGATTAATGTGTGACTGATATTAGATTTAAAGATATTATCAATATTGTAGATTAATGTGTGACTGATATTAGATTTAAAGGTATTATCAATATTGTAGATTAATGTGTGACTAATATTAGATTTAAAGATATTATCAATATTGTAGATTAATGTGTGACTCATATTAGATTTAAAGATATTATCAATATTGTAGATTAAGGTGTGACTAATATTAGATTTAAAGATATTATCAATATTGTAGATTAAGGTGTGACTAATATTAGATTTAAAGATATATTAAATATTGTAGATTAATGTGTGACTAATATTAGATTTAAAGATATTATCAATATTGTAGATTAATGTGTGACTAATATTAGATTTAAAGATATTATCAATATTGTAGATTAATGTGTGACTAATATTAGATTTAATGATATTATCAACATTGTGGATTAATGTGTGACTAATATTAGATTCAAAGATATTATCAATATTGTAGATTAATGTGTGACTGATATTAGATTTAAAGATATTATCAACATTGTAGATTAATGTGTGACTAATATTAGATTTAAAGATATTATCAATATTATAGATTGTGTGACTAATATTAGATTTAAAGATATTATCAATATTGTAGATTAATGTGTGACTATTAGATTTAAAGATATTATCAATATTGCAGATTAATGTGTGACTAATATTAGATATAAAGATATTATCAATATTGTAGATTAATGTGTGACTATTAGATTTAAAGATATTATCAATATTGTAGATTAATGTGTGACTGATATTAGATTTAAAGATATTATCAATATTGTAGATTAAGGTGTGACTAATATTAGATTTAAAGATATTATCAATATTGTAGATTAATGTGTGACTATTAGATTTAAAGATATTATCAATATTGTAGATTTATGTGTGACTGATATTAGATTTAAAGATATTATCAATATTGTAGATTAAGGTGTGACTAATATTAGATTTAAAGATAATATCAATATTGTAGATTAATGTGTGACTAATATTAGATTTAAAGATATTATATTAAATATTGTAGATTAATGTGTGACTAATATTAGATTTAAAGATATTATCAATATTGTAGATTAAGGTGTGACTAATATTAGATTTAAAGATAATATCAATATTGTAGATTAATGTGTGACTAATATTAGATTTAAAGATATTATATTAAATATTGTAGATTAATGTGTGACTAATATTAGATTTAAAGATATTATCAATATTGTAGATTAATGTGTGACTAATATTAGATTTAAAGATATTATCAATATTGTAGATTAATGTGTGACTAATATTAGATTTAAAGATATTATCAATATTGTAGATTAAGGTGTGACTAATATTAGATTTAAAGATATATTAAATATTGTAGATTAATGTGTGACTAATATTAGATTTAAAGATATTATCAATATTGTAGATTAATGTGTGACTAATATTAGATTTAAAGATATTATCAATATTGTAGATTAATGTGTGACTAATATTAGATTTAATGATATTATCAACATTGTAGATTAATGTGTGACTAATATTAGATTCAAAGATATTATCAATATTGTAGATTAATGTGTGACTGATATTAGATTTAAAGATATTATCAACATTGTAGATTAATGTGTGACTAATATTAGATTTAAAGATATTATCAATATTATAGATTGTGTGACTAATATTAGATTTAAAGATATTATCAATATTGTAGATTAATGTGTGACTATTAGATTTAAAGATATTATCAATATTGTAGATTAATGTGTGACTAATATTAGATATAAAGATATTATCAATATTGTAGATTAATGTGTGACTATTAGATTTAAAGATATTATCAATATTGTAGATTTATGTGTGACTGATATTAGATTTAAAGATATTATCAATATTGTAGATTAAGGTGTGACTAATATTAGATTTAAAGATATTATCAATATTGTAGATTAATGTGTGACTATTAGATTTAAAGATATTATCAATATTGTAGATTTATGTGTGACTGATATTAGATTTAAAGATATTATCAATATTGTAGATTAATGTGTGACTGATATTAGATTCAAAGATATTATCAATATTGTAGATTAATGTGTGACTGATATTAGATTTAAAGATATTATCAATATTGTAGATTAATGTGTGACTAATATTAGATTTAAAGATATTATCAATATTGTAGATTAATGTGTGACTGATACTAGATTTAAAGATATTATCAATATTGTAGATTAATGTGTGACTAATATTAGATTTAAAGATATTATCAATATTGTAGATTAATGTGTGACTGATACTAGATTTAAAGATATTATCAATATTGTAGATTAATGTGTGACTAATATTAGATTTAAAGATATTATCAATATTGTAGATTAATGTGTGACTAATATTAGATTTAAAGATATTATCAATATTGTAGATTAATGTGTGACTAATATTAGATTTAAAGATAATATCAATATTGTAGATTAATGTGTGACTAATATTAGATTTAAAGATATTATATTAAATATTGTAGATTAATGTGTGACTAATATTAGATTTAAAGATATTATCAATATTGTAGATTAAGGTGTGACTAATATTAGATTTAAAGATATTATCAATATTGTAGATTAATGTGTGACTAATATTAGATTTAAAGATAATATCAATATTGTAGATTAATGTGTGACTAATATTAGATTTAAAGATATTATATTAAATATTGTAGATTAATGTGTGACTAATATTAGATTTAAAGATATTATCAATATTGTAGATTAAGGTGTGACTAATATTAGATTTAAAGATAATATCAATATTGTAGATTAATGTGTGACTAATATTAGATTTAAAGATATTATATTAAATATTGTAGATTAATGTGTGACTAATATTAGATTTAAAGATATTATCAATATTGTAGATTAATGTGTGACTAATATTAGATTTAAAGATATTATCAATATTGTAGATTAATGTGTGACTAATATTAGATTTAAAGATATTATCAATATTGTAGATTAATGTGTGACTAATATTAGATTTAAAGATATTATCAATATTGTAGATTGTGTGACTAATATTAGATTGAAAGATATCAATATTATAGATAAGTGTGACTAATATTAGATTTAAAGATATTATCAATATTGTAGATTAATGTGTGACTAATATTAGATTTAAAGATATTATCAATATTGTAGATTATTGTGTGACTAATATTAGATTGAAAGATATCAATATTATAGATAAATGTGTGACTAATATTAGATTTAAAGATATTATCAATATTGTAGATTAATGTGTGACTGATATTAGATTTAAAGATATTATCAATATTGTAGATTAATGTGTGACTAATATTAGATTTAAAGATATTATCAATATTGTAGATTAATGTGTGACTAATATTAGATTTAAAGATATTATCAATATTGTAGATTATTGTGTGACTAATATTAGATTGAAAGATATCAATATTATAGATAAATGTGTGACTAATATTAGATTTAAAGATATTATCAATATTGTAGATTAATGTGTGACTGATATTAGATTTAAAGATATTATCAATATTGTAGATTAATGTGTGACTAATATTAGATTTAAAGATATTATCAAGATTGTAGATTAATGTGTGACTGATATTAGATTTAAAGATATTATCAATATTGTAGATTAATGTCTGACTGATATTAGATTTAAAGATATTATCAATATTGTAGATTAATGTGTGACTATTATCAATATTGTAGATTTATGTGTGACTGATATTAGATTTAAAGATATTATCAATATTGTAGATTAATGTGTGACTAATATTAGATTTAACGATATTATCAATATTGTAGATTAATGTGTGACTAATATTAGATTCAAAGATATTATCAATATTGTAGATTAATGTGTGACTAATATTAGATTTAAAGATATTATCAAGATTGTAGATTAATGTGTGACTAATATTAGATTTAAAGATATTATCAATATTGTAGATTAATGTGTGACTAATATTAGATTTAAAGATATTATCAATATTATAGATTAATGTGTGACTAATATTAGATTTAAAGATATTATCAATATATTAGATTAATGTGTGACTAATATTAGATTAAGATATTATCAATATTGTAGATTAATGTGTGACTAATATTAGATTTAAAGATATTATCAATATTGTAGATTAATGTGTGACTAATATTAGATTTAAAGATATTATCAATATTGTAGATTAATGTGACTAATATTAGATTTAAAGATATTATCAATATTGTAGATTAATGTGTGACTGATATTAGATTGAAAGATATTATCAATATTGTAGATTAATGTGTGACTGATATTAGATTTAAAGATATTATCAATATTGTAGATTAATGTGTGACTAAGATTAGATTTAAAGATATTATCAATATTGTAGATTAATGTGTGACTAATATTAGATTTAAAGATATTATATTAAATATTAGATCAAGATATTTTTTAATATAATCTTTATTGTCACAAGTAGGCTTTGTTAACACTACAATGAAGTTGCTGTGAAAATCCCCTAGTCTCCACACTCCGGCGCCTGTTCGGGTACACAGAGGGAGAGTTCAGAATGTCCAATTCACCCAACAGCACATCTTTGGACTGTGGGAGGAAACCGGAGCACCCGGAGGAAACCCACGCACACACGGGGAGGACGTGCAGACTCCGCACAGACAGTGACCCAAGCCGGGAATCGAACCTGGGACTCTGGAGCTGTGAAGCAACAGTGCTAACCACTGTGCGACCGTGCCGCACATAATGAATATTGTAGATTAATGAGTGACTAATAACAGATTTAAAGATATTATAAATCAATAGTGTAGATTAATGTGGCTAATATTTGAGTTGGAGAGAGACAGACAGACAGACAGACAGACAGAGAGAGACACAGAGAGACAGACAGAGAGACAGAGACACACAGAGAGACAGAGACACACAGAGAGACAGAGACACACAGAGAGAGGCAGAGAGAGAGGCAGAGAGAGAGGCAGAGAGAGAGGCAGAGAGAGACATAGAGAGACAGACAGAGACGCACAGAGAGAGACAGACAGACAGATAGACAGAGAAAGAGAGACACGGAGTCAGAGAGAGAGCCAGAGAGAGAGAGACAGAGACAGAGAGACAGACAGAGATCTCTCACTTACTCACTGCCCACAATGATTTTGGACAATTGGGGTCAGATCAGATCCGACCCCCACCCCCCTCCCTCTCTCTGCACCACCCCCCCCCCCCCCCCCACACATCCACCCCCTCTCCGAACCACCCCCCCCCGCCCCGGTGCTACATCACGACGAGTTTAAAAACAGCAGCAAAGGACAAACATACTCAGGACCCAGCGGGGAGCTGGGCGGGAACGGAGACACGCCAGTTAGACTATCGGCCCTCACCACCCCCCCCCCCCAAAAAAAGTCCCGCATTCCATCAAACCACCCCCCCGCTCCCCCCCCCCCCCTCCCGACAATGCACGGAGCCGGAAAAACGACGGACGGACAGACCACAAGTGATTCTGTAAATCCCAAAGTGGCCCCCTCCCCCCCCCGAGGGGGGTGTCGGTGGGGTGGGGACGAGGACAGACGCGGACACGAACACAGTCAGACTCCCAAAGTGTTCTCGAGGGAGGGGGGGGGCTCGCTCGCCAAGGTCGTAGGTCAATCGCGGTGGTCAGGCTCTCGCAGGGCCCCGCGCCCCATTTGATCGGGGGCATCCACATCCTCCTCCTCGTCCGCCGCCGCCGCCTCCTCCTCCGCCACCTCCTCGGGCGCCTTGCTCCGCCTCTGGTAGACCGCCACGAACTCCCGGAGCGGTGCCCCGCCCGGGGCGACCCCCAGATACCGCAGCAGGCCGTCGACGGCCCCCTCCAGCAGGCCGACGAGCCGGTTCGGGCCCCGGCGAGCGAGGGGGCCCTCTGGCGGGCGGAGACGGACGTTGGGCTCCCCCGGGGTCGACGTGGTCCCTTCACCTCCACCTCGCTCGTACCGGGCTCCCCAAGGGCGAGCTGGCCCTGCGTTGCCCATCGGAGAACTCTTCACGGACAAGGGGCGCGAGGGAGACAGGAAACTCCGGAACGCTGCAGAGGAACCCGGGGCTTCGATGGAGTTGGCACGGGTGTCACTCAGAGGCTGCGCTTAGGCAGGGAAGTCTTTAAGGAAAAAGGAAACTACTCCCTTCAAATCGAGCAAACAACACTCGTCTCCCAGAGTTGGGCCTTCAAATGGAATCTCGGCCCTGACACGCCTCCGCCAATCACCTCCCCTCCCCCTCCCCCACCAATCCCAACCCTCCACCACCCTCCCCCCCCACAATTGGCCCAATCACATCGAGTGATTTGGCAGACTCAAACACACACACAAACAAGCCCACCCCCCCCCCCCCCCCCCTCTCTCTCTCCCCAATTGAGCCTCAATTGACTCAACGAGCCCAATTCAGAGTCTGCAAGGCCTCAATTAGGAGGCAAAGGTGGTTTGGAGAAGAAGGGGCGGAACTCGGGTCGGAGCCCCGTACACTGTGGGCCCCGGAGGGTCCGGGCTGACCCAATCGTAACATTCCCCCCGACCCCCCGGTGCCAGTACTGAGGGAGCGCCGCACTGTCGGAGGGAGATGTCTATACTCTAGGATTTGAGCTCCATAATCCAGGCCCACACTCCCCCCGGTGCCAGTACTGAGGGAGCGCCGCACTGTCGGAGGGAGATGTCTATACTCTCGGATTTGAGCGCTATAATCCAGGCCCACACTCCCCCCGGTGCCAGTACTGAGGGATCGCTGCACTGTCGGAGGGAGATGTCTATACTCTAGGATTTGAGCTCCATAATCCAGGCCCACACTCCCCCCGGTGCCAGTACTGAGGGAGCGCTGCACTGTCGGAGGTAGATGTATATACTCTAGGATTTGAGCGTTATAATCCAGGCCCACACTCCCCCCCCCCCCCCCCGGTGCCAGTACTGAGGGAGCGCTGCACTGTCGGAGGGAGATGTCTATACTCTAGGATTTGAGCGCTATAATCCAGGCCGACACTCCCCCCGGTGCCAGTACTGAGGGAGCGCTGCACTATCGGAGGGAGATGTCTATACTCTAGGATTTGAGCTCCATAATCCAGGCCCACACTCCCCCCGGTGCGAGTACTGAGGGAGCGCCGCACTGTCGGAGGGAGGTGTCTATACTCTCGGATTTGAGCTCCACAATCCAGGCCCAACACTCCCCCCGGTGCCAGTACTGAGGGAGCGCTGCACTGTCGGAGGGAGATGTATATACTCTAGGATTTGAGCGCTATAATCCAGGCCGACACTCTCCCCTGTGCCAGTACTGAGGGAACTCCGCACTGTCGAAGGGAGATGTCTACACTCTAGGATTTGAGCTCCATAATCCAGGCCCACACTCCCCCCGGTGCCAGTACTGAGGGAGCGCTGCACTGTCGGGGGTAGATGTCTATACTCTAGGATTTGAGCTCCATAATCCAGGCCGACACTCCCCCCGGTGCCAGTACTGAGGGAGCGCTGCACTGTCGGAGGGAGATGTCTATACTCTAGGATTTGAGCTCCATAATCCAGGCCCACACTCCCCCCGGTGCCAGTACTGAGGGAGCGCTGCACTGTCGGAGGGAGATGTCTATACTCTAGGATTTGAGCTCCACAATCCAGGCCCACACTCCCCCCGGTGCCACTACTGAGGGAGCGCGGCACTGTCGGAGGGAGATGTCTATACTCTAGGATTTGAGCTCCACAATCCAGGCCCACACTCCCCCCGGTGCCAGTACTGAGGGAGCGCCGCACTGTCGGAGGGAGATGTCTATACTCTCGGATTTGAGCTCCATAATCCAGGCCGACACTCCCCCCGGTGCCAGTACTGAGGGAGCGCCGCACTGTCGGAGGGAGATGTCTATACTCTCGGATTTGAGCGCTATAATCCAGGCCCACACTCCCCCCGGTGCCAGTACTGAGGGATCGCTGCACTGTCGGAGGGAGATGTCTATACTCTAGGATTTGAGCTCCATAATCCAGGCCCACACTCCCCCCGGTGCCAGTACTGAGGGATCGCTGCACTGTCGGAGGGAGATGTATATACTCCAGGATTTGAGCTCCATAATCCAGGCCCACACTCCCCCCGGTGCCAGTACTGAGGGAGCGCTGCACTGTCGGAGGTAGATGTATATACTCTAGGATTTGAGCGTTATAATCCAGGCCCACACTCCCCCCCCCCCCCCGGTGCCAGTACTGAGGGAGCGCTGCACTGTCGGAGGGAGATGTCTATACTCTAGGATTTGAGCGCTATAATCCAGGCCGACACTCCCCCCGGTGCCAGTACTGAGGGAGCGCTGCACTATCGGAGGGAGATGTCTATACTCTAGGATTTGAGCTCCATAATCCAGGCCCACACTCCCCCCGGTGCGAGTACTGAGGGAGCGCCGCACTGTCGGAGGGAGGTGTCTATACTCTCGGATTTGAGCTCCACAATCCAGGCCCAACACTCCCCCCGGTGCCAGTACTGAGGGAGCGCTGCACTGTCGGAGGGAGATGTATATACTCTAGGATTTGAGCGCTATAATCCAGGCCGACACTCTCCCCTGTGCCAGTACTGAGGGAACTCCGCACTGTCGAAGGGAGATGTCTACACTCTAGGATTTGAGCTCCATAATCCAGGCCCACACTCCCCCCGGTGCCAGTACTGAGGGAGCGCTGCACTGTCGGGGGTAGATGTCTATACTCTAGGATTTGAGCGCTATAATCCAGGCCCACACTCCCCCCCGGTGCCAGTACTGAGGGAGCGCTGCACTGTCGGAGGGAGATGTCTATACTCTAGGATTTGAGCTCCATAATCCAGGCCCACACTCCCCCCGGTGCCAGTACTGAGGGAGCGCTGCACTGTCGGAGGTAGATGTCTATACTCTAGGATTTGAGCTCCATAATCCAGGCCGACACTCCCCCCGGTGCCAGTACTGAGGGAGCGCTGCACTGTCGGAGGGAGATGTCTATACTCTAGGATTTGAGCTCCACAATCCAGGCCCACACTCCCCCCGGTGCCAGTACTGAGGGAGCGCTGTACTGTCGGAGGGAGATGTCTATACTCTAGGATTTCAGCTCCATAATCCAGGCCCACACTCCCCCCGGTGCCAGTACTGAGGGAGCGCTGCACTGTCGGAGGGAGATGTATATACTCTAGGATTTCAGCTCCATAATCCAGGCCGACACTCCCCCCGGTGCCAGTACTGAGGGAGCGCTGCACTGTCGGAGGGAGATGTCTATACTCTAGGATTTGAGCTCCATAATCCAGGCCCACACTCCCCCCGGTGCCAGTACTGAGGGAGCGCTGCACTGTCGGAGGGAGATGTCTATACTCTAGGATTTGAGCTCCACAATCCAGGCCCACACTCCCCCCGGTGCCAGTACTGAGGGAGCGCCGCACTGTCGGAGGGAGATGTCTATACTCTCGGATTTGAGCTCCATAATCCAGGCCAACACTCCCCCCCGGTGCCAGTACTGAGGGAGCGCTGCACTGTCGGAGGGACATGTCTATACTCTAGGATTTGAGCTCCATAATCCAGGCCCACACTCCCCCCCTGTGCCAGTACTGAGGGAGCGCTGCACTGTCGGAGGTAGATGTCTATACTCTAGGATTTGAGCGCTATAATCCAGGCCCACACTCCCCCCGGTGCCAGTACTGAGGGAGCGCCGCACTGTCGGAGGGAGATGACTATACTCTAGGATTTGAGCGCTATAATCCAGGCTCACACTCCCCCCGGTGCCAGTACTGAGGGAGCGCCGCACTGTCGGAGGGAGATGACTATACTCTAGGATTTGAGCGCTATAATCCAGGCTCACACTCCCCCCGGTGCCAGTACTGAGGGAGCGCCGCACTGTCAGAGGGAGATGTCTATACTCTAGGATTTGAGCTCCATAATCCAGGCCCACACTCCCCCCGGTGCCAGTACTGAGGGAGCGCTGCACTGTCGGAGGGAGATGTCTATACTCTAGGATTTGAGCTCCATAATCCAGGCCCACACTCCCCCCGGTGCCAGTACTGAGGGAGCGCTGCACTGTCGGAGGGAGATGTCTATACTCTAGGATTTGAGCTCCATAATCCAGGCCGACACTCCCCCCGGTGCCAGTACTGAGGGAGCGCTGCACTGTCGGAGGGAGATGTCTATACTCTCGGATTTGAGCGCTATAATCCAGGCCGACACTCCCCCCCGGTGCCAGTACTGAGGGAGCGCTGCACTGTCAGAGGGAGATGTCTATACTCTCGGATTTGAGCTCCATAATCCAGGCCCACACTCCCCCCGGTGCCAGTACTGAGGGAGCGCTGCACTGTCGGAGGGAGATGTCTATACTCTCGGATTTGAGCTCCATAATCCAGGCCCACACTCCCCCCGGTGCCAGTACTGAGGGAGCGCTGCACTGTCGGAGGGAGATGTATATACTCTAGGATTTGAGCGTTATAATCCAGGCCCACACTCCCCCCCCCCGGTGCCAGTACTGAGGGAGCGCCGCACTGTCGGAGGGAGATGTCTATACTCTAGGATTTGAGCTCCATAATCCAGGCCGACACTCCCCCCGGTGCCAGTACTGAGGGAGCGCTGCACTGTCGGAGGTAGATGTCTATACTCTAGGATTTGAGCTCCATAATCCAGGCCCACACTCCCCCCGGTGCCAGTACTGAGGGAGCGCTGCACTGTCGGAGGGAGATGTCTATACTCTAGGATTTGAGCTCCATAATCCAGGCCCACATTCCCCCCGGTGCCAGTACTGAGGGAGCGCTGCACTGTCGGAGGGAGATGTCTATACTCTAGGATTTGAGCTCCATAATCCAGGCCCACACTCCCCCCGGTGCCAGTACTGAGGGAGCGCCGCACTGTCGGAGGGAGATGTCTATACTCTAGGATTTGAGCGCTATAATCCAGGCCAACCCCCCGCCCTGGGTACCAGTACTGAGGGGCCCTGATCAAATCTTTCCGTCGCCCCCTCCCTCCCTATCTCAGTAACCTCCTCCAGCCCCGACAATTCCCATCCTCCTGTTCAAATCCCACCCTCACCCCCTCCCTCCCTATCTCTGTAACCTCCTCCAGCCCCTACAATTCTCATTCTCCTGTTCAAATCCCTCCCTCCCTCCCTATCTCTGTAACATCCTCCAGCCCCGACAATTCTCATCCTCCTGTTCAAATCCCTCCCTCCCTCCCTATCTCAGTAACCTCCTCCAGCCCCGACAATTCCCATCCTCCTGTTCAAATACCACCCTCGCCCCCTCCCTCCCTATCTCTGTAACCTCCTCCAGCCCCTACAATTCTCATTCTCCTGTTCAAATCCCTCCCTCCCTCCCTATCTCTGTAACCTCCTCCAGCCCCTACAATTCCCATCCTCCTCTTCAAATCCCTCCCTCGCCCCCCCTCCCTCCCTATCTCTGTAACCCCCTCCAGCCCCTACAATTCTCATCCTCCTGTTCAAATCCCTCCCTCGCAACCCCTCCCTCCCTATCTCTGTAACCTCCTCCAGCACCTACAATTCTCATCCTCCTATTCAAATCCCTCCCTCGCACCCCCTCCCTCTCTTGCATCCCCTCCCACCCTCGCACCCCCTCCCTCCCTATCTCTGTAACCTCTTCCAGACCCTACAAATCCCCATCCTCCTCTTCAAATCCCTCCCTCGCCCCCTCCCTCCCTATCTCTGCAACCTCCTCACGCCCCTACAATTCTCATTCTCCTGTTCAAATCCCTCCCTCGCTCCCTATCTCTGTAACCTCCTCCAGCCCCTACAATTCTCATCCTCCTGTTCAAATCCCTCCCTCGCTCCTCTCCCTCCCTATCTCTGTAACCTCCTCCAGCCCCTACAATTCTCATCCTCCTGTTCAAATCCCTCTCCCCCTCCCTCCCTCCCTATCTCTGTAACCTCCTCCAGCCCCTACAATTCTCATCCTCCTGTTCAAATCCCTCCCTCCCTCTCTATCTCTGTCACCTCCTCCAGCCCCGACAATTCTCATCCTCCTGTTCAAATCCCTCCCTCGCCCCCTCCCTATCTCTGTAACCTCCTCCAGCCCCGACAATTCTCCTCCTCCTGTTCAAATCCCTCCCTCGCCCCCTCCCTATCTCTGTAACCTCCTCCAGCCCCGACAATTCTCATCCTCCTCTTCAAATCCCTCCCTCCCTCCCTATCTCTGTAAACTCCTCCAGCCCCGTACAATTCTCATCCTCCTCTTCAAATCCCTCCCTCGCCCCTTCCCTCCCTATCACTGTAACCTCCGCCAGCCCCTACAATTCTCATCCTCCTGTTCAAATCCCTCCCTCGCCCCCTCCCTCCCTATCTCTGTAACCTCCTCCAGCCCCGACAATTCCCATCCTCCTGTTCAAATCCCTCCCTCGCCCCCTCCCTCCCTATCTCTGTAACCTCCTCCAGCCCCGACAATTCCCATCCTCCTGTTCAAATCCCTCCCTCGCCCCCTCCCTCCCTATCTCTGTAACCTCCTCCAGCCCCGACAATTCCGATCCTCCTGTTCAAATCCCTCCCTCGCCCCCTCCCTCCCTATCTCTGTAACCTCCTCCAGCCCCTACAATTCCCATCCTCCTGTTCAAATCCCTCCCTCCCTGTCTCTGTAACCTCCTCCAGCCCCTACAATTCTCATCCTCCTCTTCAAATCCCTCCCTCGCCCCCCTCCCTCCCTATGTCTGTAACCTCCTCCAGCCCCTACAATTCTCATCCTCCTGTTCAAATCCCTCCCTCGCACCCACCTCCCTCCCTATCTCTGTAACCTCCTCCAGCCCCTACAATTCTCATCCTCCTCTTCAAATCCCTCCCTTCCTCGCACCCCTTCCCTCCCTCTCAGTCTATCCTCCGACACGCAAGGCTCCAGTTAGAACCAGAGCAAGAATGACGAGAACTGTTTCGGTCCCCAGATCTAAGGAAAGATTATCGAGGCGATCCAGAGGAGGTTCACTCGCTCGATCCCGGGCAGGGAGAGGTTATTAGATGAGGAGAGGTTGAGTAGGTTGGCACCTGAACTGATTGGAGTGAAGAATGAGGGGGCGACCTTCTTGAGACAGGGAGGATTCTCGGGGGGGTTTGACCGGGGCGATATTGAGAGGATGTTTCCTCTTGTGGGAGAGTCTAGGACCAGAGAGGACAATCTCCGAGTGTGGGGGTGGTGCATTGAAGGCAGAGATGAAGAGGATTGTCTTCTCGGAGAGGGGAGTGAATCGGTGGAATCTTCACCTACATATTCTGGTCTTCTGTCTCCCCGCCTCCGATTCCGGCCTCTCGCACATTATCCCCCCCCCCCCCCAATCGCCAGGTATACCTACAGCCGTTTCGCCTCCCTAAGCTCTCTCCAACCTCCTCTCCTCTATGATGCTCCTGGAACCCGCCCTCTCTGACCGAGCGTTTGGAGGCACGGGAGTCAGGTTTGTGTTCAGTAATTCTGCCCGGGAAGGGTCCTGGGCATGTTATAGTGGGGCGGAAGGTGCTACAAAGATGCAGGGGGTCGTTGGAAACGGCTCCGGGGCAACCCCCTGACCTTCACCACCACAAGAGGGGCGTAACCTGCAGTGGTCCTCAGCGGATGCAGTGACGCCGCTCGGTTTGGGGATCGACGCTGAAGAAGGACGGCCCGCTCTCGAAACGACAGTGGCAGTGTTACCTTCGCGAGTGAAGAACCCTCACCTCCTCGCAAGCTTTTCCGTCAATGAATTCTTCGCCAACGCGCGGGCGAAGATTGGCCAACCTCGGACAGCATCGAGCGAGGGCGATACGCAAAGACTCGGGAAGAGGCAGTGCGACATGTTGAGGACAATCTACCGAGCCCACCTCCAATTCCTCGATCCACCGCCAGTGAGGCAACAGGTGGAGGTCATTCAACCCCTCGCTTCTATACCGGTCCTTTCCAAAGGGTCCTGTTGAATCTGCTTTCTCCGCCCTTTCTGGCAGCCCCTCCCCCATCACAACAACTCACTGTGTCAGAAATAAATGTTCCCTCGTCTCCCAACCCACCCACTCCCGTCCTCTGATTCTTTTCCCGATCGCTTTCCCGATCCGTGTGTCCCTCCCGTGCCCGACCCTCCTGTCGCTGGGAACTCAGCTTCTCCTCATTGACTCCCGTCTCCCATCGCAAACCCTTCCCCCATTGGGAACGTCTCGATTCAATCTCCCCCTTAACCTTCTCCTCATTGACTCCCGTCTCCCATCGCAAACCCTTCCCCCATTTGGAACATCTCGATTCAATCTCCCCCTTAACCTTCTCCTCATTGACTCCCATCTCCCATCGCAAACCCTTTCCCCATTCCGAACATCTCGATTCAATCTCCCCCTTAACCTTCTCCTCACTGACTCCCATCGCAAACCCTTCCCCCATTGGGACCATCTTGATTCAATCTCCCCCTTAACCTTCTCCTCATTGAATCCCATCGCAAACCCTTCCCCCATTTGGAACGCCTCGAGTTAATCTCCCCCTTAACCTTCTCCTCATTGACTCCCATCTCCCATCGCAAACCCTCCTCTCATTTGGAACTACGCGATCCAATCTCCCCCTTAACCTTCCCCTCATTGACTCCGATCTCCCATCGCAAACCTTTCCCACATTTGGAACGTCTCGATTCAATCTCCCCCTGAACCTTCTCCTCATTGACTCCCGTCTCCCATCGCTAACCGTTCCCCCATTTGGTAGGCCTCGATTCAATCTCCCCCTTAACCTTCTCCTCATTGACTCCCATCGCAAACCCTTCCCCCATTTGGAACGCCTCGATTCAATCTCCCCCTTAACCTTCTCCTCATTGACTCCCATCTCCCATCGCAAACCCTTCCCCCATTGGGAACGTCTCGATTCAATCTCCCCCTTAACCTTCTCCTCATTGACTCCCATCTCCCATCGCAAACTCTTCCCCCATTTGGAACGTCTCGATTCAATCTCCCCCTTAACCTTCTCCTCATTGACTCCCGTCTCCCATCGCAAACCCTTCCCCCATTTGGAACGCCTCGATTCAATCTCCCCCTTAACCTTCTCCTCATTGACTCCCACCTCCCATCGCAAACCCTACCCTCATTTGGAATGCCGCGATCCAATCTCCCCCTTAACCTTCTCCTCATTGACTCCCATCTCCCATCGCAAACCCTTCCCCCATTTGGAACGCCTCGATTCAATCTCCCACTTAACCTTCTCCTCATTGACTCCCACCTCCCATCGCAAACCCTACCCTCATTTGGAATGCCGCGATCCAATCTCCCACTTAACCTTCTCCTCATTGACTCCCATCTCCCATCGCAAACCCTTCCCCCATTGGGAACATCTCGATTCAATCTCCCCCTTAACTTTCTCCTCATTGACTCCCGTCTCCCATCGCAAACCCTTCCCTCATTTGGAACGCCTCGATTCAATCTCCCCCTTAACCTTCTCCAAATTGACTCCCATATCCCATCGCAAACCCTTCCCCCATTGGGAACGCCTCGATTCAATCTCCCCCTGAACCTTCTCCTCATTGACTCCCGTCTCCCATCGCAAACCCTACCCTCATTTGGAACGCCTCGATTCAATCTCCTCCTTAACCTTCTCCTCACTGACTCCCTTCTCCCATCGCAAACCTTTCCCCCATTTGGAACGTCTCGATTCAATCTCCCCCTTAACCTTCTCCTTATTGACTCCCGTCTCCCATCGCTAACCCTTCCCCCATTTGGAACGCCTCGATTCAATCTCCCCCTTAACCGTCTCCTCATTGACTCCCATCGCAAACCCTTCCCCCATTTGGAACGTCTCGATTCAATCTCCCCCTTTACCTTCTCCTCATTGACTCCCGTCTCCCGTCGCAAACCCTTCCCCCATTTGGAACGTCTCGATTCAATCTCCCCCTTAACCTTCTCCTCATTGACTCCCATCTCCCATCGCAAACCCTTCACCCATTTGGAACATCTCGATTCAACCTCCCCTTACCGTTCTCCTCATTGACTCCCATCGCAAACCCTTCCCCCATTTGGAACATCTCGATTCAATCTCCCCCTTAACCTTCTCCTCATTGACTCCCATCGCAAACCCTTCCCCCATTTGGAACGTCTCGATTCAATCTCCCCCTTAACCTTCTTCTCATTGACTCCCATCTCCCATTGCAAACCCGTCCCCCATTGGGAACATCTCGATTCAATCTCCCCCTTAACCTTCTCCTCATTGATTCCCATCGCAAACCCTTCCCCCATTTGGAACGTCTCGATTCAATCTTCCCCTTAACCATCTCCTCATTGACTCCCATCTCCCATCGCAAACCCTTCCCCCATTTGGAACGTCCCGGTTCAATCTCCCCCTTAACCTTCTCCTCATTGACTCCCATCTCCCAGAAGGCAGAGATGAAGAGGATTGTCTTCTCGGAGAGGGGAGTGAATCGGTGGAATCTCCACCACAGAGAGCTGTAGAGGCGGGGTCGATAAGTGTGTTCGAGGCCGAGATAGATCGTGAATCAGCGAGGCTGATGGGGATGAGGCTGCAGAGTGGGCAGTTTGAGGATTGTCACATTAGTCAAGATCCCATTGACTGGCGGAGGGGCCTCGATGGGCCGAATGGCCCACTTCTGCTCCCACGTATTCTGGCCTTCTGTCTCCCCGCCTCCGAATCCGGCCTCTCGCGCCCCCCCCCCCCAATCGGCAGGTATACCTACAGCCGTTTCGCCTCCCTAAACTCTCTCCAACCTCCTCTCCTCTATGATGCTCCTGGAACCCGCCCTCTCTGACCGAGTGTTCGGAGGCACGGGAGTCAGCTTTGTGTCAGTAATTCTGCCCGGGAAGGGTCCTGGGCATGTTATAGTGGGGCGGAAGGTGCTACAAAGATGCAGGGGGTCGTTGGAAACGGCTCCGGGGCAACCCCCTGACCTTCACTTAGTGCCAGGGGCTTAGACGGGGCAGAGTTTGTAAGGAGCATCCAGGAGGGCTTCTTAAAACAATATGTAAACAGTCCAACTAGGGAAGAGGCGGTACTGGACCTGGTATTGGGGAATGAGCCCGGCCAGGTGGTAGATGTTTCAGTTGGGGAGCATTTCGGTAACAGTGACCACAATTCAGTAAGTTTTAAAGTACTGGTGGACAAGGATAAGAGTGGTCCGAGGATGAATGTGCTAAATTGGGGGAAGGCTAATTATAACAATATTAGGCGGGAACTGAAGAGCATAGATTGGGGGCGGATGTTTGAGGGCAAATCAACATCTGACATGTGGGAGGCTTTCAAGTGTCAGTTGATAGGAATACAGGACAGGCATGTTCCTGTGAGGAAGAAAGACAAATACGGCAATTTTCGGGAACCTTGGATGACGAATGATATTGTAGGCCTCGTCAAAAAGAAAAAGGAGGCATTTGTCAGGGCTAAAAGGCTGGGAACAGACGAAGCCTGTGTGGCATATAAGGAAAGTAGGAAGGAACTTAAGCAGGGAGTCAGGAGGGCTAGAAGGGGTCATGAAAAGTCATTGGCAAATAGGGTTAAGGAAAATCCCAAGGCTTTTTACACTTACATAAAAAGCAAGAGGGTAGCCAGGGAAAGGGTTGGCCCACTGAAGGATAGGCAAGGGAATCTATGTGTGGAGCCAGAGGAAATGGGCGAGGTACTAAATGAGTACTTTGCATCAGTATTCACCAAAGAGAAGGAATTGGTAGATGTTGAGTCTGGAGAAGGGGGTGTAGATAGCCTGGGTCACATTGTGATCCAAAAAGACGAGGTGTTGGGTGTCTTAAAAAATATTAAGGTAGATAAGTCCCCAGGGCCGGATGGGATCTACCCCAGAATACTGAAGGAGGCTGGAGAGGAAATTGCTGAGGCCTTGACAGAAATCTTTGGATCCTCGCTGTCTTCAGGGGATGTCCCGGAGGACTGGAGAATAGCCAATGTTGTTCCTCTGTTTAAGAAGGGTGGCAGGGATAATCCCGGGAACTACAGGCCGGTGAGCCTTACTTCAGTGGTAGGGAAATTACTGGAGAGAATTCTTCGAGACAGGATCTACTCCCATTTGGAAGCAAATGGACGTATTAGTGAGAGGCAGCACGGTTTTGTGAAGGGGAGGTCGTGTCTCACTAACTTGATAGAGTTTTTCGAGGAGGTCACTAAGATGATTGATGCAGGTAGGGCAGTAGATGTTGTCTATATGGACTTCAGTAAGGCCTTTGACAAGGTCCCTCATGGTAGACTAGTACAAAAGGTGAAGTCACACGGGATCAGGGGTGAACTGGCAAGGTGGATACAGAACTGGCTAGGCCATAGAAGGCAGAGGGTAGCAATGGAGGGATGCTTTTCTAATTGGAGGGCTGTGACCAGTGGTGTTCCACAGGGATCAGTGCTGGGACCTTTGCTCTTTGTAGTATATATAAATGATTTGGAGGAAAATGTAACTGGTCTGATTAGTAAGTTTGCAGACGACACAAAGGTTGGTGGAATTGCGGATAGCGATGAGGACTGTCTGAGGATACAGCAGGATTTAGATTGTCTGGAGACTTGGGCGGAGAGATGGCAGATGGAGTTTAACCTGGACAAATGTGAGGTAATGCATTTTGGAAGGGCTAATGCAGGTAGGGAATATACAGTGAATGGTAGAACCCTCAAGAGTATTGAAAGTCAAAGAGATCTAGGAGTACAGGTCCACAGATCACTGAAAGGGGCTACACAGGTGGAGAAGGTAGTCAAGAAGGCATACGGCATGCTTGCCTTCATTGGCCGGGGCATTGAGTATAAGAATTGGCAAGTCATGTTGCAGCTGTATAGAACCTTAGTTAGGCCACACTTGGAGTATAGTGTTCAATTCTGGTCGCCACACTACCAGAAGGATGTGGAGGCTTTAGAGAGGGTGCAGAAGAGATTTACCAGAATGTTGCCTGGTATGGAGGGCATAAGCTATGAGGAGCGATTGAATAAACTCGGTTTGTTCTCACTGGAACGAAGGAGGTTGAGGGGCGACCTGATAGAGGTATACAAAATTATGAGGGGCATAGACAGAGTGGATAGTCAGAGGCTTTTCCCCAGGGTAGAGGGGTCAATTACTAGGGGGCATAGGTTTAAGGTGAGAGGGGCAAAGTTTAGAGTAGATGTACGAGGCAAGTTTTTTACGCAGAGGGTAGTGGGTGCCTCGAACTCACTACCGGAGGAGGTAGTGGAGGCAGGGACGATAGGGACATTTAAGGGGCATCTTGACAAATATATGAATAGGATGGGAATAGAAGGATACGGACCCAGGAAGTGTAGAAGATTGTAGTTTAGTCGGGCAGTATGGTCGGCACGGGCTTGGAGGGCCGAAGGGCCTGTTCCTGTGCTGTACATTTCTTTGTTTGTTCTTTGTTCTTTGTTCTTTCACCACCACAAGAGGGGCGTAACCTGCAGTGGTCCTCAGCAGATGCAGTGACGACGCTCGGTTTGGGGATCGACGCTGAAGAAGGGCGTACCGCTCTCGAAACGACAGTGGCAGTGTTACCTTCGCGAGTGAAGAACCCTCACCTCCTCGCAAGCTTTTCCGTCAATGAATTCTTCGCCAACGCGCGGGCGAAGATTGGCCAACCTTGGACAACATCGAGCGCGGGCGATACGCAAAGACTCGGGAAGAGGCAGTGCGACATGTTGAGGACAATCTACCGAGCCCACATCCAATTCCTCGATCCCCCGCCAGTGAGGCAACAGGAGGAGGTCATTCAACCCCTCGCTTCTATACCGGTCCTTTCCAAAGGGTCCTGTTGAATCTGCTTTCTCCGCCCTTTCTGGCGGCTCCTCCCCCATCACAACAACTCACTGTGTCAGAAATAAATGTTCCCTCGTCTCCCAACCCACCCACTCCCGTCCTCTGATTCTTTTCCCGATCGCTTTCCCGATCTGTGTGTCCCTCCCGTGCCCGACCCTCCTGTCGCTGGGAACTCAGCTTCTCGTCATCGACTCCCGTCTCCCATCGCAAACCCTTCCCCCATTCGGAACGTCTCGATTCAATCTCCCCCTAACCTTCTCCTCATTGACTCCCATCGCAAACCCTTCCCCCATTTGGAACATCTCGAGTCAATCTCCCCCTTAACCTTCTCCTCATTGACTCCCATCGCAAACCCTTCCCCCATTTGGAACATCTCGATTCAATCTCCCCCTTAACCTTCTCCTCATTGATTCCCATCTCCCATCGCAAACCCTTCCCCCATTTGGAACATCTCGATTCAATCTCCCCCTTAACCTTCTCCTCATTGACTCCCATCTACCATCGCAAACCCTTCCCCCATTGGGAACGTCTCAATTCAATCTCCCACTTAACCTTCTCCTCACTGACTCCCTTCGCAAACCCTTCCCCCATTGGGAACGTCTCGATTCAATCTTCCCCTTAACCTTCTCCTCATTGACTCCCAACTCCCATCGCAAACCCTTCCCCCATTGGGAACGTCTCGATTCAATCTCCCCCTTAACCTTCTCCTCATTGACTCCCATCGTAAACCCTTCCCGCATTGGGAACGTCTCGATTCAATCTGCCCTTAACCTTCTCCTCATTGACTCCCATCTCCCATCGCAAACCCTTCCCCCATTTGGAACGCCTCGAGTTAATCTCCCCCTTAACCTTCTCCTCATTGACTCCCATCTCCCATCGCAAACCATTCCTCCATTTGGAACGCCTTGATTCAAACTCCCCCTTAACCTTCTCCTCATTGACTCCCATCTCCCATTGCAAACCCTTCCCCAATTTGGAACGTCTCGATTCAATCTCCCCCTTAACCTTCTCCTCATTGACTCCCATCACCCATCGCAAACCCTTCCCCCATTTGGAACGCCTCGATTCAATCTCCCCCTTAACCTTCTCCTCATTGACTCCCATCTACCATCGCAAACCCTTCCCCCATTGGGAACGTCTCAATTCAATCTCCCACTTAACCTTCTCCTCACTGACTCCCATCGCAAACCCTTCCCCCATTGGGAACGTCTCGATTCAATCTTCCCCTTAACCTTCTCCTCATTGACTCCCAACTCCCATCGCAAACCCTTCCCCCATTGGGAACGTCTCGATTCAATCTCCCCCTTAACCTTCTCCTCATTGACTCCCATCGTAAACCCTTCCCCCATTGGGAACGTCTCGATTCAATCTGCCCTTAACCTTCTCCTCATTGACTCCCATCTCCCATCGCAAACCCTTCCCCCATTGGGAACGTCTCGATTCAATCTCCCACTTAATCTTCTCCTTATTGAATCCCATCGCAAACCCTTCCCCCATTTGGAACGCCTCGAGTTAATCTCCCCCTTAACCTTCTCCTCATTGACTCCCATCTCCCATCGCAAACCATTCCTCCATTTGGAACGCCTTGATTCAAACTCCCCCTTAACCTTCTCCTCATTGACTCCCATCACCCATCGCAAACCCTTCCCCCATTTGGAACGCCTCGATTCAATCTCCCCCTTAACCTTCTCCTCATTGACCCCCATCTCCCATCGCAAACCCTTCCCCCATTTGGAGCGCCTCGATTCAATCTCCCCCTGAACCTTCTCCTCATTGACCCCCATCTCCCATCGCAAACACTTCCCCCATTGGGAACGTCTCGATTCAATCTCCCCTTAACCTTCTCCTCATTGACTCCCATCTCCCATCGCAAAGTCTTCCCCCATTTGGAACGTCTTGAGTCAATCTCCCCCTTAACCTTCTCCTCATTGACTCCCATCTCCCATCGCAAACCCTACCCTCATTTTGAATGCCGCGATCCAATCTCCTCCTTAACCTTCTCCTCATTGACTCCCGTCTCCCATCGCAAACCCTTCCCCCATTTGGAAATTCTCGATTCAATCTCCCCCTTAACCTTCTCCTCATGGACTCCCATCGCAAACCCTTCCCCCATTTGGAACGCCTCGATTCAATCTCCCCCTTAACCTTCTCCTCATTGACTCCCATCTCCCATCGCAAACCTTTCCCTCATTTGGAAAGTCTCGATTCAATCTCCCCCTTAACCTTCTCCTCATTGACTCCCATCTCCCATCGCAAACCCTTCCCCCATTTGGAAAGTCTCGATTCAATCTCCCCCTTAACCTTCTCCTCATGGACTCCCATCGCAAACCCTTCCCCCATTGGGAAAGTCTCGATTCAATCTCCCCCTTAACCTTCTCCTCATTGACTCCCGTCTCCCATCGCAAACCCTTCCCTCATTTGGAACGCCTCGATTCAATCTCCCCCTTAACCTTCTCCTCATTGACTCCAATCTCCCATCGCAAACCCTTCCCCCATTGGGAACGCCTCGATTCAATCTCCCCCTTAACCTTCTCCTCATTGACTCCCGTCTCCCATCACAAACCCTCCCCTCTTTTGGAACTACGCGATCCAATCTCCCCCTTAACCTTCCCCTCATTGACTCCGATCTCCCATCGCAAATCTTTCCCCCATTTGGAATGCCTCGATTCAGTCTCCCCCTTAACCTTCTCCTCATTGACTCCCGTCTCCCATCGCTAACCCTTCCACCCACTTGGAACGCCTCGATTCAATCTCCCCCTTAACCTTCTCCTCATTGACTCCCATCGCAAACCCTTCCCTCATTTGAAACGTCTCGATTCAATCTCCCCCTTAACCTTCTCCTCATTGACTCCCGTCTCCCATCGCAAACCCTTCCCCCATTTGGAACGTCGTGATTCAATCTCCCCCTTAACCTTCTCCTCATTGACTCCCATCGCAAACCCTTCCTCCATTTGGAACGTCTCGATTCAATCTCCCCCTTAACCTTCTCCTCATTGACTCCGATCTCTCATCGCAAACCTTTCCCCCATTTGGAATGTCTCGATTCAATCTCCCCCTTAACCTTCTCCTCATTGACTCCCGTCTCCCATCGCAAACCCATCCCCCATTTGGAACGCCTCGTTTCAATCTCCCCCTTAACCTTCTCCTCATTGACTCCCATCGCAAACCCTTCCCCCATGTGGAACGACTCGATTCAATCTCCCCATTAACCTTCTCCTCATTGACTCCCATCGCAAACCCTTCCCCCATTCGGAATGTCTCGAATCAATCTCCCCCTTAACCTTCTCCTCATTGACTCCCATCTCCCATCACAACCCCTTCCCCCATTTGGAACGCCTCTATTCAATCTGCCCCTTAACCTTCTCCTCATTGAGTCCCATCTTCCATCACAAACCCTTCCCCCATTTGGAACGTCTCGATTCAATCTCCCCGTTAACCTTGTCCTCATTGACTCCCATCTCCCATCACAAACCCTTCCCCTATTCGGAACATCTCGATTCAATCCCACCCTTAACCTTCTCCTCATTGACTCCCATCGCAAACCCTTCCCCCATTGGGAACGCCTCGATTCAATCTCCTCCTTAACCTTCTCCTCCTTGACTCCCATATCCCATCGCAAAACCTTCCCCCATTGGATACATCTCGATTCAATCTCCCCCTTAACCTTCGCCTCATTGACTCCCATCTACCATAGCAAACCCTTCCCCCATTTGGAACATCTCGATTCAATCTCCTCCTTACCCTTCTCCTCATTGACTCCCATCGCAAACCCTTCCCCCATTTGGAATGTCTCGATTCAATCTCCCCCTTAACCTTCTCCTCATAGACTCCCATCTCCCATCGCAAACCCGTCCCCCATTGGGAACATCTCGATTCAATCTCCACCTCCCCATTGACTCCCATCTCCCATCGCAAACCCTTCCCCCATTGAGAACGTCTCGAATCAATCTCCCCCTTAACCTTCTCCTCATTGACTCCCATCTCCCATCGCAAACCTGTCCCCCATTGAGAACATCTCGATTCAATCTCCCCCTCCTCATTGACTCCCACCTCCCATCGCAAACCCTTCCCCCATTGGGAACGTTTCGATTCAATCTCCCCCTTAACCTTCTCCTCATTGATTCCCATCGCAAACCCTTCCCCCATTGGGAACCTCTCGATTCAATCTCCCCCTTAACCTTCTCCTCATTGACTCCCATCTCCCATCGCAAACC
>NC_092729.1:85865449-85972949 GCF_047496885.1 Scyliorhinus torazame | reverse complement strand
CCTGTCCTGGGAGTGTTTGATGGAGACAGTGTAGAGGGAGCTTTACTCTGTATCTAACCCCGTGCTGTACCTGTCCTGGGAGTGTTTGATGGGGACAGTGTAGAGGGAGCTTTACTCTGTATCTAACCCTGTGCTGTACCTGTCCTGGGAGTGTTTGATGGGGACAGTGTAGAGGGAGCTTTACTCTGTATCTAACCCCGTGCTGTACCTGTCCTCGGAGTGTTTGATGGGGGACAGTGTAGAGGGAGCTTTACTCTGTATCTAACCCCGTGCTGTACCTGTCCTGAGAGTGTTTGATGGGGACAGTGTAGAGGGAGCTTTACTCTGTATCTAAGCCCGTGCTGTACCTGTCCTGCGAGTGTTTGATGGGGACAGTGTAGAGGGAGCTTTACTCTGTCTCTAACCCCGTGCTGTACCTGTCCTGGGAGTGTTTGATGGGGGACAGTGTAGAGGGAGCTTTACTCAGTATCTAACCCCGTGTTGTACCTGTCCTGGGAGTGTTTGATGGGGACAGTGTAGAGGGAGCTTTACTCTGCATCTAACCCTGTGCTGTACCTGTCCTGGGAGTGTTTGATGGGAACAGTGCAGAGGGAGCTTTACTCTGTATCTAACCCCGTGCTGTACCTGTCCTGGGAGTGATTGATGGGGACAGTGTAGACAGAGCTTTACTCTGTATCACACCCCGTGCTGTACCTGTCCTGGGAGTGTTTGATGGAGACAGTGTAGAGGGAGCTTTACTCTGTATCTAACCCCGTGCTGTACCTGTCCTGGGAGTGTTTGATGGGGACAGTGTAGAGGGAGCTTTACTCTGTATCTAACCCTGTGCTGTACCTGTCCTGGGAGTGTTTGATGGGGACAGTGTAGAGGGAGCTTTACTCTGTATCTAACCCCGTGCTGTACCTGTCCTCGGAGTGTTTGATGGGGGACAGTGTAGAGGGAGCTTTACTCTGTATCTAACCCCGTGCTGTACCTGTCCTGAGAGTGTTTGATGGGGACAGTGTAGAGGGAGCTTTACTCTGTATCTAAGCCCGTGCTGTACCTGTCCTGCGAGTGTTTGATGGGGACAGTGTAGAGGGAGCTTTACTCTGTCTCTAACCCCGTGCTGTACCTGTCCTGGGAGTGTTTGATGGGGGACAGTGTAGAGGGAGCTTTACTCAGTATCTAACCCCGTGTTGTACCTGTCCTGGGAGTGTTTGATGGGGACAGTGTAGAGGGAGCTTTACTCTGCATCTAACCCTGTGCTGTACCTGTCCTGGGAGTGTTTGATGGGAACAGTGCAGAGGGAGCTTTACTCTGTATCTAACCCCGTGCTGTACCTGTCCTGGGAGTGATTGATGGGGACAGTGTAGACAGAGCTTTACTCTGTATCACACCCCGTGCTGTACCTGTCCTGGGAGTGTTTGATGGGGACAGTGTAGAGGGAGCTTTACTCTGTATCTAACCCCGTGCTGTACTTGTCCTGGGAGTGTTTGATGGGGACAGTGTAGAGGGAGCTTTACTCTGTATCTAACCCCGTGCCGTACCTGTCCTGGGAGTGTTTGATGGGGACAGTGTCGAGGGAGCTTTACTCTGTATGTAACCCCGTGCTGTACCTGTCCTGGGAGTGTTTGATGGGGACAGTGTAGAGGGAGCTTTACTCTGTATCTAACCCCGTGCTGTACCTGTCCTGGGAGTGTTTGATGGGGACAGTGTAGAGGGAGCTTTACTCTGTATCTAACCCCGTGCTGTACCTGTCCTGGGAGTGTGTGATGGGGACAGTGTAGAGGGAGCTTTACTCTGTATCTAACCCCGTGCTGTACCTGTCCTGGGTGTGTTTGATGGGGACAGTGTAGAGGGAGCTTTACTCTGTATCTAACCCCGTGCTGTACCTGTCCTGGGAGTGTTTGATGGGGACAGTGCGGTGGATATAACTAATCTCACCGTTTCTGCACCTGAATCTATCAATGAAAGAGAACGAATTATGGAATTATAGAATAACAGATACCCGGGAGTGAGTTACAGACTGGAATCTAATCGAGGGGTTCGGGGTGGATTATACATAGAATATCAGATACCCGGGAGTGAGTTACAGACTGGAATCTAATCGAGGGGTTCGGGGTGGTTTATATATAGAATAACAGATACCCGGGAGTGAGTTACAGACTGGAATCTAATCGAGGGGTTCGGGGGGGTTTATATATAGAATATCAGATACCCGGGAGTGAGTTACAGACTGGAATCTAATCGAGGGGTTCGGGGAGGTTTATATATAGAATAACAGATACCCGGGAGTGAGTTACAGACTGGAATCTAATCGAGAGGTTCGGGGTGGTTTATATATAGAATAACAGATGCCCGGGAGTGAGTTACAGACTGGAATCTAATCGAGGGGTTCGGGGTGGTTTATATATAGAATAACAGATACCCGGGGGTGAGTTACAGACTGGAATCTATTCGAGGGGTTCAGGGTGGTTTATATATAGAATAACAGATACCCGGGAGTGAGTTACAGACTGGAATCTAATCGAGAGGTTCGGGGTGGTTTATATATAGAATACCAGATACACGGGAGTGAGGTACAGACTTGAATCGAATCGAGGGGTTCGGGGTGGTTTATATATAGAATAACAGATACCCGGGAGTGAGTTACAGACTGGAATCTAATCGAGGGATTTCGGGGTGGTTTCTATATAGAATAACAGATACCCGGGAGTGAGTTACAGACTGGAATCTAATCGAGGGGTTCCGGGTGGTTTATATACAGAATAACAGATACCCGGGAGTGAGTTACAGACTGGAATCTAATCGAGGGGTTCAGGGTGGTTTATATATAGAATAACAGATACCTGGGAGTGAGTTACAGACTGGAATCTAATCGAGGGGTTCGGGGTGGTTTATATATAGAATAACAGATACCCGGGAGTGAGTTACAGACTGGAATCTAATCGAGGGGTTCGGGGTGGTTTATATATAGAATAACAGATACCCGGGAGTGAGTTACAGACTGGAATCTAATCGAGGGGTTCGGGGTGGTTTATATATAGAATAACAGATGCCCGGGAGTGAGTTACAGACTGGAATCTAATCGAGGGGTTCGGGGTGGTTTATATATAGAATAACAGATACACGGGAGTGAGTTACAGACTGGAATCTAATCGAGGGGTTCGGGGTGGTTTATATACAGAATAACAGATATCCGGGAGTGAGTTACAGACTGGAATCTAATCGAGGGGTTCGGGGTGGTTTATATATAGAATAACAGATACCCGGGAGTGAGTTACGGACTGGAATCTAATCGAGGGGTTCGGGGTGGTTTATATATAGAATAACAGATACCCGGGAGTGAGTTACAGACTGGAATCTAATCGAGGGGTTCCGGGTGGTTTATATATAGAATAACAGATACCCGGGAGTGAGTTACAGACTGGAATCTAATCGAGGTGTTCGGGGTGGTTTATATATAGAATAACAGATACCTGGGAGTGAGTTACAGACTGGAATCTAATCGAGGGGTTCAGGGTGGTTTATATATAGAATAACAGATACCCGGGAGTGAGTTACAGACTGGAATCTAATCGAGGGGTTCGGGGTGGTTTATATAGAGAATAACAGATACCCGGGAGAGAGTTACAGACTGGAATCTAATCGAGAGGTTCGGGGTGGTTTATATATAGAGTAACAGATGCACGGGAGTGAGTTACAGACTGGAATCTAATCGAGGAGTTCGGGGTGGTTTATATATAGAATAACAGATACTCGGTAGTGAGTTACAGACTGGAATCGAATCGAGGGATTCAGGGTGGTTTATATATAGAATAACAGATACCCGGGAGTGAGTTACAGACTGGAATCTAATCGAGGGGTTTGGGGTGGTTTATATATAGAATAACAGATACCCGGGAGTGAGTTACAGACTGGAATCTAATCGAGGGGTTCGGGGTGGTTTATGTACAGAATAACAGATACCCGGGAGTGAGTTACAGACTGGAATCTAATCGAGGGGTTCGGGGTGGTTTATATATAGAATAACAGATACCCGGGAGTGAGTTACAGACTGGAATCTATTCGAGGGGTTCTGGGTGGTTTATATATAGAATAACAGATACCCGGCAGTGAGTTGCAGACTGGAATCTAATCGAGGGGTTCAGGGTGGTTTATATATAGAATAACAGATAGCCGGGAGTGAGTAACAGACTGGAATCTAATCGAGGGGTTCGGGGTGGTTTATATACAGAATAACAGATACACGGGAGTGAGTTACAGACTGGAATCTAATCGAGGGGTTCGGGGTCGTTTATATATAGAATAACAGATACCCTGGAGTCAGTTTCAGACTGGAATCTAATCGACGGGTTCGGGGTGGTTTATATACAGAATAACAGATACCCGGGAGTGAGTTACAGACTGGAATCTAATCGAGGGGTTCAGGGTAGTTTATATATAGAATAACAGATACCTGGGAGTGAGTTACAGACTGGAATCTAATCGAGGGGTTCCGGGTGGTTTATATATAGAATAACAGATACCCGGGAGTGAGTTACAGACTGGAATCTAATCGAGCGGTTCCGGGTGGATTATATATAGAATAACAGATACCCTGGAGTCAGTTTCAGACTGGAATCTAATCGACGGGTTCGGGGTGGTTCATATACAGAATAACAGATACCCGGGAGTGAGTTACAGACTGGAATCTAATCGAGGGGTTCAGGGTAGTTTATATATAGAATAACAGATACCTGGGAGAGAGTTACAGACTGGAATCTAATCGAGGGGTTTGGGGTGGTTTATATATAGAATAACAGATACCCGGGAGTGAGTTACAGACTGGAATCTAATCGAGGGGTTCAGGGTGGTTTATATATAGAATAACAGATACCCGGGAGTGAGTTACAGACTGGAATCTAATCGAGGGGTTCAGGGTGGTTTATATATAGAATAACAGATACCCGGGAGTGAGTTACAGACTGGAATCTAATCGAGGGGTTCGGGGTGGTTTATATATAGAATAACAGATACCCGGGAGAGAGTTACAGACTTGAATCAAATCGAGGGATTCAGGGTGGTTTATATATAGAATAACAGATACCCGGGAGTGAGTTACAGACTGGAATCTAATCGAGGGGTTCGGGGTGTTTATATATAGAATAACAGATACCCGGAGTGAGTTACAGACTGGAATCTAATCGAGAGGTTCGGGATGGTTTATATATAGAATAACAGATACCCGGGAGTGAGTTACAGACTGGAATCTAATCGAGAGGTTCGGGATGGTTTATATACAGAATAACAGATACCCGGGAGTGAGTTACAGACTGGAATCTAATCGAGGGGTTCAGGGTAGTTTATATATAGAATAACAGATACCCGGGAGTGAGTTACAGACTGGAATCTAATCGAGGGGTTCGGGATGGTTTATATATAGAATAACAGATACCCGGGAGTGAGTTACAGACTGGAATCTAATCGAGAGGTTCGGGATGGTTTATATACAGAATAACAGATACCCGGGAGTGAGTTACAGACTGGAATCTAATCGAGGGGTTCAGGGTAGTTTATATATAGAATAACAGATACCCGGGAGTGAGTTACAGACTGGAATCTAATCGAGGGGTTCCGGGTGGTTTTTATATCGAATAACAGATACCCGGGAGTGAGTTACAGACTGGAATCTAATCGAGGGGTCGGGGTGGTTTATATATAGAATAACAGATACCCGGGAGTGAGTTACAGACCTGAATCGAATCGAGGGATTCAGGGTGGTTTATATATAGAATAACAGATACCCGGGAGTGAGTTACAGACTGGAATCTAATCGAGAGGTTCGGGATGTTTTATATATAGAATAACAGATACCCGGCAGTGAGTTGCAGACTGGAATCTAATCGAGAGGTTCGGGGTGGTTTATATATAGAATAACAGATCCCCGGGAGTGAGTTACAGACTGGAATCTAATCGAGGGGTTCGGGGTGGTTTATATATAGAATAACAGATACACGGGAGTGAGTTACAGACTGGAATCTAATCGAGAGGTTCGGGGTGGTTTATATATAGAATAACAGATACCCGGGAGTGAGTTACAGACTGGAATCTAATCGAGGGGTTTGGGGTGGTTTATATATAGAATAACAGATACCCGGGAGTGAGTTACAGACTGGAATCTAATCGAGGGGTTCGGGGTGGTTTATGTACAGAATAACAGATACCCGGGAGTGAGTTACAGACTGGAACCTAATCGAGGGGTTCGGGGTGGTTTATATATAGAATAACAGATACCCGGGAGTGAGTTACAGACTGGAATCTAATCGAGGGGTTCGGGGTGGTTTATATACAGAATAACAGATACCCGGGAGTGAGTTACAGACTGGAATCTAATCGAGGGGTTCGGGGTGGTTTATATATAGAATAACAGATACCCTGGAGTCAGTTTCAGACTGGAATCTAATCGACGGGTTCGGGGTGGTTTATATACAGAATAACAGATACCCGGGAGTGAGTTACAGACTGGAATCTAATCGAGGGGTTCAGGGTAGTTTATATATAGAATAACAGATACCTGGGAGTGAGTTACAGACTGGAATCTAATCGAGGGGTTCCGGGTGGTTTATATATAGAATAACAGATACCCGGGAGTGAGTTACAGACTGGAATCTAATCGAGCGGTTCGGGGTGGATTATATATAGAATAACAGATACCCGGGAGAGAGTTACAGACTTGAATCGAATCAAGGGGTTCGGGGGGGTTTATATATAGAATAACAGATACCCGGGAGTGAGTTACAGACTGGAATCTAATCGAGGGATTCAGGGTGGTTTATATATAGAATAACAGATACCCGGGAGTGAGTTACAGACTGGAATCTAATCGAGGGGTTCGAGGTGTTTATATATAGAATAACAGATACCCGGGAGTGAGTTACAGACTGGAATCTAATCGAGGGGTTCGGGGTGGTTTATATGTAGAATAACAGACCCCGGGAGTGAGTTACAGACTGGAATCTAATCGAGGGGTTCGGGGTGGTTTATATATAGAATAACAGATACCCGGGAGTGATTTACAGACTGGAATCTAATCGAGGGGTTCGGGGTGGTTTATATATAGAATAACCGATACCCGGGAGTGAGTTACAGACTGGAATCTAATCGAGAGGTTCGGGATGGTTTATATATAGAATAACAGATACCCGGGAGTGAGTTACAGACTGGAATCTAATCGAGAGGTTCGGGATGGTTTATATATAGAATAACAGATACCCGGGGGTGAGTTACAGACTGGAATCTAATCGAGGAGTTCGGGATGGTTTATATATAGAATAACAGATACCCGGGAGTGAGTTACAGACTGGAATCTAATCGAGGAGTTCAGGGTGGTTTATATATAGAATAACAGATACCCGGGAGTGAGTTACAGACTGGAATCTAATCGAGAGGTTCGGGATGGTTTATATATAGAATAACAGATACCCGGGAGTGAGTTACAGACTGGAATCTAATCGAGGGGTTCGGGGTGGTTTATATATAGAATAACCGATACCCGGGAGTGAGTTACAGACTGGAATCTAATCGAGAGGTTCGGGATGGTTTATATATAGAATAACAGATACCCGGGAGTGAGTTACAGACTGGAATCTAATCGAGAGGTTCGGGATGGTTTATATATAGAATAACAGATACCCGGGGGTGAGTTACAGACTGGAATCTAATCGAGGGGTTCGGGGTGGTTTATATATAGAATAACAGATACCCGGGAGTGAGTTACAGACTGGAATCTAATCGAGGGGTTCGGGGTGGTTTATATACAGAATAACAGATACCCGGGAGTGAGTTACAGACTGGAATCTAATCGAGAGGTTCGGGGTGGTTTATATATAGAATAACAGATACCCGGGAGTGAGTTACAGACTGGAATCTAATCGAGGGGTTCAGGGTAGTTTATATATAGAATAACAGATACCTGGGAGTGAGTTACAGACTGGAATCTAATCGAGGGGTTCCGGGTGGTTTATATATCGAATAACAGATACCCGGGAGTGAGTTACAGACTGGAATCTAATCGAGGGGTTCGGGGTGGTTTATATATAGAATAACAGATACCCGGGAGTGAGTTACAGACTGGAATCTAATCGAAGGGTTCAGGGTGGTTTATATATAGAATAACAGATACCCGGGAGTGAGTTACAGACTGGAATCTAATCGAGGGGTTCGGGATGGTTTATATATAGAATAACAGATACCCGGGAGTGAGTTACAGACTGGAATCTAATCGAGGGGTTCGGGGTGGTTTATATATAGAGTAACAGATACCCGGGAGTGAGTTACAGACTGGAATCTAATCGAGAGGTTCTGGGTGGTTTATATATAGAATAACAGATACCCGGGAGTGAGTTACAGACTGGAATCTAATCGAGGGGTTCGGGGGGTTTATATATAGAATAACAGATACCCGGGAGTGAGTTACAGACTGGAATCTAATCGAGGGGTTCGGGGTGGTTTATATATAGAATAACAGATACCCGGGAGTGAGTTACAGACCTGAATCGAATCGAGGGATTCAGGGTGGTTTATATATAGAATAACAGATACCCGGGAGTGAGTTACAGACTGGAATCTAATCGAGGTGTTCGGGGTGGTTTATATATAGAATAACAGATACCCGGGAGTGAGTTACAGACTGGAATCTAATCGAGAGGTTCGGGATGTTTTATATATAGAATAACAGATACCCGGCAGTGAGTTGCAGACTGGAATCTAATCGAGAGGTTCGGGGTGGTTTATATATAGAATAACAGATCCCCGGGAGTGAGTTACAGACTGGAATCTAATCGAGGGGTTCGGGGTGGTTTATATATAGAATAACAGATACCCGGGAGTGAGTTACAGACTGGAATCTAATCGAGGGGTTCAGGGTGGTTTATATATAGAATAACAGATACCCGGGAGTGAGTTACAGACTGGAATCTAATCGAGGAGTTCGGGGTGGTTTATATATAGAATAACAGATACTCGGTAGTGAGTTACAGACTGGAATCGAATCGAGGAGTTCGGGGTGGTTTATATATAGAATAACAGATACACGGGAGTGAGTTACAGACTGGAATCTAATCGAGAGGTTCGGGGTGGTTTATATATAGAATAACAGATACCCGGGAGTGAGTTACAGACTGGAATCTAATCGAGACGTTCGGGGTGGTTTATATATAGAATAACAGATACCCGGGAGTGAGTTACAGACTGGAATCTAATCGAGGAGTTCGGGGTGGTTTATATATAGAATAACAGATACTCGGTAGTGAGTTACAGACTGGAATCGAATCGAGGGATTCAGGGTGGTTTATATATAGAATAACAGATACCCGGGAGTGAGTTACAGACTGGAATCTAATCGAGGGGTTTGGGGTGGTTTATATATAGAATAACAGATACCCGGGAGTGAGTTACAGACTGGAATCTAATCGAGGTGTTCAGGGTGGTTTATATATAGAATAACAGATACCCGGGAGTGAGTTACAGACTGGAATCTAATCGAGGGGTTCGGGGTGGTTTATATATAGAATAACAGATACCCGGGAGTGAGGTACAGACTGGAATCTAATCGAGGAGTTCAGGGTGGTTTATATATAGAATAACAGATACCCGGGAGTGAGTTACAGACTGGAATCTAATCGAGAGGTTCGGGATGGTTTATATATAGAATAACAGATACCCGGGAGTGAGTTACAGACTGGAATCTAATCGAGGGGTTCGGGGTGGTTTATATATAGAATAACCGATACCCGGGAGTGAGTTACAGACTGGAATCTAATCGAGAGGTTCGGGATGGTTTATATATAGAATAACAGATACCCGGGAGTGAGTTACAGACTGGAATCTAATCGAGGTGTTCAGGGTGGTTTATATATAGAATAACAGATACCCGGGAGTGAGTTACAGACTGGAATCTAATCGAGGGGTTCGGGGTGGTTTATATATAGAATAACAGATACCCGGGAGTGAGGTACAGACTGGAATCTAATCGAGGAGTTCAGGGTGGTTTATATATAGAATAACAGATACCCGGGAGTGAGTTACAGACTGGAATCTAATCGAGAGGTTCGGGATGGTTTATATATAGAATAACAGATACCCGGGAGTGAGTTACAGACTGGAATCTAATCGAGGGGTTCGGGGTGGTTTATATATAGAATAACCGATACCCGGGAGTGAGTTACAGACTGGAATCTAATCGAGAGGTTCGGGATGGTTTATATATAGAATAACAGATACCCGGGAGTGAGTTACAGACTGGAATCTAATCGAGAGGTTCGGGATGGTTTATATATAGAATAACAGATACCCGGGGGTGAGTTACAGACTGGAATCTAATCGAGGGGTTCGGGGTGGTTTATATATAGAATAACAGATACCCGGGAGTGAGTTACAGACTGGAATCTAATCGAGGGGTTCGGGGTGGTTTATATACAGAATAACAGATACCCGGGAGTGAGTTACATACTGGAATCTAATCGAGGGGTTCGGGGAGGTTTATATACAGAATAACAGATACCCGGGAGTGAGTTACAGACTGGAATCTAATCGAGAGGTTCGGGGTGGTTTATATATAGAATAACAGATACCCGGGAGTGAGTTACAGACTGGAATCTGATCGAGGTTCGGGGTGGTTTATATACAGAATAACAGATACCCGGGAGTGAGTTACAGACTGGAATCTAATCGAGAGGTTCGGGGTGGTTTATATATCGAATAACAGATACCCGGGAGTGAGTTACAGACTGGAATCTGATCGAGGTTCGGGGTGGTTTATATATAGAATAACAGATACCCGGGAGTGAGTTACAGACTGGAATCTAATCGAGGGGTTCGGGGTGGTTTATATATAGAATAACAGATACCCGGGAGTGAGTTACAGACTGGAATCTAATCGAGGGGTTCAGGGTGGTTTATATATAGAATAACAGATACCCGGGAGTGAGTTACAGACTGGAATCTAATCGAGGGGTTCGGGGTGGTTTATATATAGAATAACAGATACCCGGGAGTGAGTTACACACTGGAATCTAATCGAGGGGTTCAGGGTGGTTTATATATAGAATAACAGATACCCGGGTGTGAGTTACAGACTGGAATCTAATTGAGGGGTTCAGAGTGGTTTATATACAGAATAACAGATACCCGGGAGTGAGTTACAGACTGGAATCTAATCGAGGGGTTCGGGGTGGTTTATATATAGAATAACAGATACCCGGGAGTGAGTTACAGACTGGAATCTAATCGAGGGGTTCGGGGTGGTTTATATATAGAATAACAGATACCCGGGAGTGAGTTACAGACTGGAATCTAATCGAGGGGTTCGGGGTGGTTTATATATAGAATAACAGATACCCGGGAGTGAGTTACAGTCTGGAATCTAATCGAGGGGTTCGGGGTGGTTTATATATAGAATAACAGATACACGGGGTAGAGTTACAGACTGGAATCTAATCGAGGGGTTCGGGGTGGTTTATATATAGAATAACAGATACCCGGGAGTGAGTTACAGACTGGAATCTAATCGAGGGGTTCGGGGTGGTTTATATATAGAATAACAGATACCCGGGAGTGAGTTACAGACTGGAATCTAATCGAGGGGTTCAGCGTGGTTTATATATAGAATAACAGATACCCGGGAGTGAGTTACAGACTGGAATCTAATCGAGGGGTTCAGGGTGGTTTATATATAGAATAACAGATACCCGGGAGTGAGTTACAGACCTGAATCGAATCGAGGGATTCAGGGTGGTTTATATATAGAATAACAGATACCCGGGAGTGAGTTACAGACTGGAATCTAATCGAGGGGTTCGGGGTGGTTTATATATAGAATAACAGATCCCCGGGTGTGAGTTACAGACTGGAATCTAATCGAGGGATTCAGGGTGGTTTATATATAGAATAACAGATACCCGGCAGTGAGTTGCAGACTGGAATCTAATCGAGAGGTTCGGGGTGGTTTATATATAGAATAACAGATCCCCGGGTGTGAGTTACAGACTGGAATCTAATCGAGGGGTTCGGGGTGGTTTATATATAGAATAACAGATACACGGGAGTGAGTTACAGACTGGAATCTAATCGAGAGGTTCGGGGTGGTTTATATATAGAATAACAGATACCCGGGAGTGAGTTACAGACTGGAATCTAATCGAGAGGTTCGGGGTGGTTTATATATAGAATAACAGATACCCGGGAGTGAGTTACAGACTGGAATCTAATCGAGGAGTTCGGGGTGGTTTATATATAGAATAACAGATACTCGGTAGTGTGTTACAGACTGGAATCGAATCGAGGGATTCAGGGTGGTTTATATATAGAATAACAGATACCCGGGAGTGAGTTACAGACTGGAATCTAATCGAGGGGTTTGGGGTGGTTTATATATAGAATAACAGATACCCGGGAGTGAGTTACAGACTGGAATCTAATCGAGGTGTTCAGGGTGGTTTATATATAGAATAACAGATACCCGGGAGTGAGGTACAGACTGGAATCTAATCGACGGGTTCGGGGTGTTTATATATCGAATAACAGATACCCGGGAGTGAGTTACAGACTGGAATCTAATCGAGGGGTTCGGGGTGGTTTATATATAGAATAACAGATACCCGGGAGTGAGTTACAGACTGGAATCTAATCGAGGGGTTCTGGGTGGTTTATATATAGAATAACAGATACCCGGGAGTGAGTTACAGACTGGAATCTAATCGAGAGGTTCAGGGTGGTTTATATATAGAATAACAGATACCCGGGAGTGAGTTACAGACTGGAATCTAATCGACGGGTTCGGGGTGGTTTATATATAGAATAACAGATACCCGGGAGTGAGTTACAGACTGGAATCTAATCGAGGGGTTCTGGGTGGTTTATATATAGAATAACAGATACCCGGGAGTGAGTTACAGACTGGAATCTAATCGAGGGGTTCTGGGTGGTTTATATATAGAATAACAGATACCCGGGAGTGAGTTACAGACTGGAATCTAATCGAGGGGTTCGGGGTGGTTTATATATAGAATAACAGATACCCGGGAGTGAGTTACAGACTGGAATCTAATCGAGGGGTTCCGGGTGGTTTATATATAGAATAACAGATACCCTGGAGTCAGTTTCAGACTGGAATCTAATCGACGGGTTCGGGGTGGTTTATATACAGAATAACAGATACCCGGGAGTGAGTTACAGACTGGAATCTAATCGAGGGGTTCAGGGTAGTTTATATATAGAATAACAGATACCTGGGAGTGAGTTACAGACTGGAATCTAATCGAGGGGTTTGGGGTGGTTTATATATAGAATAACAGATACCCGGGAGTGAGTTACAGACTGGAATCTAATCGAGGGGTTCAGGGTGGTTTATATATAGAATAACAGATACCCGGGAGTGAGTTACAGACTGGAATCTAATCGAGGGGTTCAGGGTGGTTTATATATAGAATAACAGATACCCGGGAGTGAGTTACAGACTGGAATCTAATCGAGGGGTTCGGGGTGGTTTATATATAGAATAACAGATACCCGGGAGAGAGTTACAGACTTGAATCGAATCGAGGGATTCAGGGTGGTTTATATATAGAATAACAGATACCCGGGAGTGAGTTACAGACTGGAATCTAATCGAGGGGTTCGGGGTGTTTATATATAGAATAACAGATACCCGGAGTGAGTTACAGACTGGAATCTAATCGAGAGGTTCGGGATGGTTTATATATAGAATAACAGATACCCGGGAGTGAGTTACAGACTGGAATCTATTCGAGAGGTTCGGGATGGTTTATATACAGAATAACAGATACCCGGGAGTGAGTTACAGACTGGAATCTAATCGAGGGGTTCAGGGTAGTTTATATATAGAATAACAGATACCTGGGAGTGAGTTACAGACTGGAATCTAATCGAGGTGGTTTGGGGTGGTTTATATATAGAATAACAGATACCCGGGAGTGAGTTACAGACTGGAATCTAATCGAGGGGTTCAGGGTGGTTTATATATAGAATAACAGATACCCGGGAGTGAGTTACAGACTGGAATCTAATCGAGGGGTTCAGGGTGGTTTATATATAGAATAACAGATACCCGGGAGTGAGTTACAGACTGGAATCTAATCGAGGGGTTCGGGGTGGTTTATATATAGAATAACAGATACCCGGGAGAGAGTTACAGACTTGAATCGAATCGAGGGATTCAGGGTGGTTTATATATAGAATAACAGATACCCGGGAGTGAGTTACAGACTGGAATCTAATCGAGGGGTTCGGGGTGTTTATATATAGAATAACAGATACCCGGAGTGAGTTACAGACTGGAATCTAATCGAGAGGTTCGGGATGGTTTATATATAGAATAACAGATACCCGGGAGTGAGTTACAGACTGGAATCTAATCGAGAGGTTCGGGATGGTTTATATACAGAATAACAGATACCCGGGAGTGAGTTACAGACTGGAATCTAATCGAGGGGTTCAGGGTAGTTTATATATAGAATAACAGATACCCGGGAGTGAGTTACAGACTGGAATCTAATCGAGGGGTTCGGGATGGTTTATATATAGAATAACAGATACCCGGGAGTGAGTTACAGACTGGAATCTAATCGAGAGGTTCGGGATGGTTTATATATAGAATAACAGATACCCGGGAGTGAGTTACAGACTGGAATCTAATCGAGGGGTTCAGGGTGGTTTATATATAGAATAACAGATACCCGGGAGTGAGTTACAGACTGGAATCTAATCGAGGGGTTCAGGGTAGTTTATATATAGAATAACAGATACCCGGGAGTGAGTTACAGACTGGAATCTAATCGAGGGGTTCCGGGTGGTTTATATATCGAATAACAGATACCCGGGAGTGAGTTACAGACTGGAATCTAATCGAGGGGTCGGGGTGGTTTATATATAGAATAACAGATACCCGGGAGTGAGTTACAGACCTGAATCGAATCGAGGGATTCAGGGTGGTTTATATATAGAATAACAGATACCCGGGAGTGAGTTACAGACTGGAATCTAATCGAGAGGTTCGGGATGTTTTATATATAGAATAACAGATACCCGGCAGTGAGTTGCAGACTGGAATCTAATCGAGAGGTTCGGGGTGGTTTATATATAGAATAACAGATCCCCGGGAGTGAGTTACAGACTGGAATCTAATCGAGGGGTTCGGGGTGGTTTATATATAGAATAACAGATACACGGAAGTGAGTTACAGACTGGAATCTAATCGAGAGGTTCGGGGTGGTTTATATATAGAATAACAGATACCCGGGAGTGAGTTACAGACTGGAATCTAATCGAGAGGTTCGGGGTGGTTTATATATAGAATAACAGATACCCGGGAGTGAGTTACAGACTGGAATCTAATCGAGGAGTTCGGGGTTTTTTATATATAGAATAACAGATACTCGGTAGTGAGTTACAGACTGGAATCGAATCGAGGGATTCAGGGTGGTTTATATATAGAATAACAGATACCCGGGAGTGAGTTACAGACTGGAATCTAATCGAGGGGTTTGGGGTGGTTTATATATAGAATAACAGATACCCGGGAGTGAGTTACAGACTGGAATCTAATCGAGGTGTTCAGGGTGGTTTATATATAGAATAACAGATACCCGGGAGTGAGTTACAGACTGGAATCTAATCGAGGGGTTCGGGGTGGTTTATATATAGAATAACAGATACCCGGGAGTGAGGTACAGACTGGAATCTAATCGACGGGTTCGGGGTGTTTATATATAGAATAACAGATACCCGGGAGTGAGTTACAGACTGGAATCTAATCGAGGGGTTCGGGGTGGTTTATATATAGAATAACAGATACCCGGGAGTGAGTTACAGACTGGAATCTAATCGAGGGGTTCTGGGTGGTTTATATATAGAATAACAGATACCCGGCAGTGAGTTGCAGACTGGAATCTAATCGAGGGGTTCAGGGTGGTTTATATATAGAATAACAGATACCCGGGAGTGAGTAACAGACTGGAATCTAATCGAGGGGTTCGGGGTGGTTTATATATAGAATAACAGATACCCTGGAGTCAGTTTCAGACTGGAATCTAATCGAAGGGTTCGGGGTGGTTTATATACAGAATAACAGATACCCGGGAGTGAGTTACAGACTGGAATCTAATCGAGGGGTTCAGGGTAGTTTATATATAGAATAACAGATACCTGGGAGTGAGTTACAGACTGGAATCTAATCGAGGGGTTCCGGGTGGTTTATATATAGAATAACAGATACCCGGGAGTGAGTTACAGACTGGAATCTAATCGAGCGGTTCGGGGTGGATTATATATAGAATAACAGATACCCTGGAGTCAGTTTCAGACTGGAATCTAATCAACGGGTTCGGGGTGGTTTATATACAGAATAACAGATACCCGGGAGTGAGTTACAGACTGGAATCTAATCGAGGGGTTCAGGGAAGTTTATATATAGAATAACAGATACCTGGGAGTGAGTTACAGACTGGAATCTAATCGAGGGGTTCGGGGTGGTTTATATATAGAATAACAGATACCCGGGAGTGAGTTACAGACTGGAATCTAATCGAGGGGTTCGGGGTGGTTTATATATAGAATAACAGATACCCGGGAGTGTGTTTCAGACTGGAATCTAATCGAGGGGTTTGGGGTGGTTTATATATAGAATAACAGATACCCGGGAGTGAGTTACAGACTGGAATCTAATCGAGGGGTTCAGGGTGGTTTATATATAGAATAACAGATACCCGGGAGTGAGTTACAGACTGGAATCTAATCGAGGGGTTCAGGGTGGTTTATATATAGAATAACAGATACCCGGGAGTGAGTTACAGACTGGAATCTAATCGAGGGGTTCAGGGTGGTTTATATATAGAATAACAGATACCCGGGAGTGAGTTACAGACTGGAATCTAATCGAGGGGTTCGGGGTGGTTTATATATAGAATAACAGATACCCGGGAGAGAGTTACAGACTTGAATCGAATCGAGGGATTCAGGGTGGTTTATATATAGAATAACAGATACCCGGGAGTGTGTTACAGACTGGAATCTAATCGAGGGGTTCAGGGTGGTTTATATACAGAATAACAGATACCCGGGAGTGAGTTACAGACTGGAATCTAATCGAGGGGTTCGGGGTGGTTTATATATAGAATAACAGATACCCGGGAGTGAGTTACAGACTGGAATCTAATCGAGGGGTTCGGGGTGTTTATATATAGAATAACAGATACCCGGAGTGAGTTACAGACTGGAATCTAATCGAGAGGTTCGGGATGGTTTATATATAGAATAACAGATACCCGGGAGTGAGTTACAGACTGGAATCTAATCGAGAGGTTCGGGATGGTTTATATACAGAATAACAGATACCCGGGAGTGAGTTACAGACTGGAATCTAATCGAGGGGTTCAGGGTAGTTTATATATAGAATAACAGATACCTGGGAGTGAGTTACAGACTGGAATCTAATCGAGGTGGTTTGGGGTGGTTTATATATAGAATAACAGATACCCGGGAGTGAGTTACAGACTGGAATCTAATCGAGGGGTTCAGGGTGGTTTATATATAGAATAACAGATACCCGGGAGTGAGTTACAGACTGGAATCTAATCGAGGGGTTCAGGGTGGTTTATATATAGAATAACAGATACCCGGGAGTGAGTTACAGACTGGAATCTAATCGAGGGGTTCGGGGTGGTTTATATATAGAATAACAGATACCCGGGAGAGAGTTACAGACTTGAATCGAATCGAGGGATTCAGGGTGGTTTATATATAGAATAACAGATACCCGGGAGTGAGTTACAGACTGGAATCTAATCGAGGGGTTCGGGGTGGTTTATATATAGAATAACAGATACCCGGGAGTGAGTTACAGACTGGAATCTAATCGAGGGGTTCGGGATGGTTTATATATAGAATAACAGATACCCGGGAGTGAGTTACAGACTGGAATCTAATCGAGGGGTTCGGGGTGGTTTATATATAGAATAACAGATACCCGGGAGTGAGTTACAGACTGGAATCTAATCGAGGGGTTCAGGGTAGTTTATATATAGAATAACAGATACCCGGGAGTGAGTTACAGACTGGAATCTAATCGAGGGGTTCGGGATGGTTTATATATAGAATAACAGATACCCGGGAGTGAGTTACAGACTGGAATCTAATCGAGAGGTTCGGGATGGTTTATATATAGAATAACAGATACCCGGGAGTGAGTTACAGACTGGAATCTAATCGAGGGGTTCAGGGTGGTTTATATACAGAATAACAGATACCCGGGAGTGAGTTACAGACTGGAATCTAATCGAGGGGTTCAGGGTGGGTTATATATAGAATAACAGATACCCGGGAGTGAGTTACAGACTGGAATCTAATCGAGGGGTTCAGGGTGGGTTATATATAGAATAACAGATACCCGGGAGTGAGTTACAGACTGGAATCTAATCGAGGGGTTCAGGGTGGTTTATATATAGAATAACAGATACCCGGGAGTGAGTTACAGACTGGAATCTAATCGAGGGGTTCGGGGTGGTTTATATATAGAATAACAGATACCCGGGAGTGAGTTACAGACTGGAATCTAATCGAGGGGTTCAGGGTAGTTTATATATAGAATAACAGATACCCGGGAGTGAGTTACAGACTGGAATCTAATCGAGGGGTTCCGGGTGGTTTATATATCGAATAACAGATACCCGGGAGTGAGTTACAGACTGGAATCTAATCGAGGGGTTCGGGGTGGTTTATATATAGAATAACAGATACACGGGAGTGAGTTACAGACTGGAATCTAATCGAGAGGTTCGGGGTGGTTTATATATAGAATAACAGATACCCGGGAGTGAGTTACAGACTGGAATCTAATCGAGGGGTTTGGGGTGGTTTATATATAGAATAACAGATACCCGGGAGTGAGTTACAGACTGGAATCTAATCGAGGGGTTCGGGGTGGTTTATGTACAGAATAACAGATACCCGGGAGTGAGTTACAGACTGGAATCTAATCGAGGGGTTCGGGGTGGTTTATATATAGAATAACAGATACCCTGGAGTCAGTTTCAGACTGGAATCTAATCGACGGGTTCGGGGTGGTTTATATATAGAATAACAGGTACCCGGGAGTGAGTTACAGACTGGAATCTAATCGAGGGGTTCAGGGTAGTTTATATATAGAATAACAGATACCCGGGAGTGAGTTACAGACTGGAATCTAATCGAGCGGTTCGGGGTGGATTATATATAGAATAACAGATACCCGGGAGAGAGTTACAGACTTGAATCGAATCAAGGGGTTCGGGGGGGTTTATATATAGAATAACAGATACCCGGGAGTGAGTTACAGACTGGAATCTAATCGAGGGATTCAGGGTGGTTTATATATAGAATAACAGATACCCGGGAGTGAGTTACAGACTGGAATCTAATCGAGGGGTTCGAGGTGTTTATATATAGAATAACAGATACCCGGGAGTGAGTTACAGACTGGAATCTAATCGAGAGGTTCGGGATGGTTTATATATAGAATAACAGATACCCGGGAGTGAGTTACAGACTGGAATCTAATCGAGAGGTTCGGGATGGTTTATATATAGAATAACAGATACCCGGGGGTGAGTTACCGACTGGAATCTAATCGAGGGGTTCGGGGTGGTTTATATATAGAATAACAGATACCCGGGAGTGAGTTACAGACTGGAATCTAATCGAGGGGTTCGGGGTGGTTTATATACAGAATAACAGATACCCGGGAGTGAGTTACAGACTGGAATCTAATCGAGGGGTTCGGGGTGGTTTATATACAGAATAACAGATACCCGGGAGTGAGTTACAGACTGGAATCTAATCGAGCGGTTCGGGGTGGTTTATATACAGAATAACAGATACCCGGGAGTGAGTTACAGACTGGAATCTAATCGAGAGGTTCGGGGTGGTTTATATATAGAATAACAGATACCCGGGAGTGAGTTACAGACTGGAATCTAATCGAGGGGTTCGGGGTGGTTTATATATAGAATAACAGATACCCGGGAGTGAGTTACAGACTGGAATCTAATCGAGGGGTTCAGGGTGGTTTATATACAAAATAACAGATACCCGGGAGTGAGTTACAGACTGGAATCTAATCGAGGGGTTCGGGGTGGTTTATATATAGAATAACAGATACCCGGGAGTGAGTTACAGACTGGAATCTAATCGAGGGGTTCGGGGTGGTTTATATACAGAATAACAGATTCCCGGGAGTGAGTTACGGCCTGGAATCTAATCGAGGGGTTTGGGGTGGTTTATATATAGAATAACAGATACCCGGGAGTGAGTTACAGACTGGAATCTAATCGAGGGGTTCAGGGTAGTTTATATATAGAATAACAGATACCCGGGAGTGAGTTACAGACTGGAATGTAATCGAGGGGTTTGGGGTGGTTTATATATAGAATAACAGATACCCGGGAGTGAGTTACAGACTGGAATCTAATCGAGGGGTTCGGGGTGGTTTATATATAGAATAACAGATACCCGGGAGTGAGTTACAGACTGGAATCTAATCGAGGGGTTCGGGGTGGTTTATGTATAGAATAACAGATACCCGGGAGTGAGTTACAGACTGGAATCTAATCGAGGGGTTCGGGGTGGTTTATTTATAGAATAACAGATACCCGGGAGTGAGTTACAGACTGGAATCTAATCGAGGGGTTCGGGGTGGTTTATGTATAGAATAACAGATACCCGGGAGTGAGGTACAGACTGGAATCTAATCGAGGGGTTCGGGGTGGTTTATATATAGAATAACAGATACCCGGGAGTGAGGTACAGACTGGAATCTAATCGAGGGGTTCGGGATGGTTTATATATAGAATAACAGATACCCGGGAGTGAGTTACAGACTGGAATCTAATCGAGGGGTTCGGGGTGGTTTATATATAGAATAACAGATACCCGGGAGTGAGTTACAGACTGGAATCTAATCGAGGGGTTCGGGGTGGTTTATATATAGAATAACAGATACACGGGAGTGAGTTACAGACTGGAATCTAATCGAGGGGTTCGGGGTGGTTTATACATAGAATAACAGATACCCGGGAGTGACTTACAGACTGGAATCTAATCGAGGGGTTCGGGATGGTTTATATATAGAATAACAGATACCCGGGAGGGAGTTACAGACTGGAATCTAATCGAGGGGTTCGGGGTGGTTTATATATAGAATAACAGATACCCGGGAGTGAGTTACAGACTGGAATCTAATCGAGGGGTTCAGGGTGGTTTATATATAGAATAACAGATACCCGGGAGTGAGTTGCAGACTGGAATCTAATTGTGGGGTTCAGGGTGGTTTATATATAGAATAACAGATACCCGGGAGTGAGTTACAGACTGGAATCTAATCGAGGGGTTCAGGGTGGTTTATATATAGAATAACAGATACCCGGGAGTGAGTTACAGACTGGAATCTAATCGAGGGGTTCGGGGTGGTTTATATATAGAATAACAGATACCCGGGAGTGAGTTACAGACTGGAATCTAATCGAGGGGTTCAGGGTGGTTTATATATAGAATAACAGATACCCGGGAGTGAGTTGCAGACTGGAATCTAATCGAGGGGTTCGGGGTGGTTTATATATAGAATAACAGGTACCCGGGAGTGAGTTACAGACTGGAATCTAATCGAGGGGTTCGGGGTGGTTTATATATAGAGTAACAGATACCCGGGAGTGAGTTCCAGACTGGAATCTAATCGAGGTGTTCGGGGGGGTTTATATATAGAATAACAGATACCCGGGAATGAGTTACAGACTGGAATCTAATCGAGGGGTTCGGGGTGGTTTATATATAGAATAACAGATACCCGGGAGTGAGTTACAGACTGGAATCTAATCGAGGGGTTCGGGGTGGTTTATATATAGAATAACAGATCCCCGGGAGTGAGTTACAGACTGGAATCTAATCGAGGGGTTCGGGGTGGTTTATATATAGAATAACAGATACCCGGGAGTGAGTTACAGACTGGAATCTAATCGAGGAGTTCGGGGTGGTTTATATACAGAATAACAGATACCCGGGAGTGAGTTACAGACTGGAATCTAATCGAGGGGTTCGGGATGGTTTATATACAGAATAACAGATCCCCGGGAGTGAGTTACAGACTGGAATCTAATCGAGGGGTTCGGGGTGGTTTATATATAGAATAACAGATACCCGGGAGTGAGTTACAGACTGGAATCTAATCGAGGGGTTCAGGGTGGTTTATATATAGAATAACAGATACCTGGGAGTGAGTTACAGACTGGAATCTAATCGAGGTGTTCGGGGGGGTTTATATATAGAATAACAGATACCCGGGAGTGAGTTACAGACTGGAATCTAATCGAGGGGTTCGGGGTGGTTTATATATAGAATAACAGATACCCGGGAGTGAGTTACAGACTGGAATCTAATCGAGGGGTTCGGGGTGGTTTATATATAGAATAACAGATACCCGGGAGTGAGTTACAGACTGGAATCTAATCGAGTGGTTCGGGGTGGTTTATATACAGAATAACAGATACCCGGGAGTGAGTTACAGACTGGAATCTAATCGAGGGGTTCGGGGTGGTTTATATATAGAATAACAGATTCCCGGGAGTGAGTTACAGGCTGGAATCTAATCGAGGTGTTCGGGGGGGTTTATATATAGAATAACAGATACCCGGGAGTGAGTTACAGACTGGAATCTAATCGAGGGGTTCGGGGCGGTTTATATATAGAATAACAGATACCCTGGAGTCAGTTTCAGACTGGAATCTAATCGACGGGTTCGGGGTGGTTTATATACAGAATAACAGATACCCGGGAGTGAGTTACAGACTGGAATCTAATCGAGGGGTTCAGGGTAGTTTATATATAGAATAACAGATACCTGGGAGTGAGTTACAGACTGGAATCTAATCGAGGGGTTCCGGGTGGTTTATATATAGAATAACAGATACCCGGGAGTGAGTTACAGACTGGAATCTAATCGAGTGGTTCAGGGTGGTTTATATATAGAATAACAGATAGCCGGGAGTGAGTTACAGACTGGAATCTAATCGAGGGGTTCGGGGTGGTTTATATATAGAATAACAGATACCCGGGAGTGAGTTACACACTGGAATCTAATCGAGGGGTTCGGGGTGGTTTATATATAGAATAACAGATACCCGGGAGTAAGTTACAGACTGGAATCTAATCGAGGGGTTCGGGGTGGTTTATATATAGAATAACAGATACCCGGGAGTGAGTTACAGACTGGAATCTAATCGAGGGGTTCGGGGTGGTTTATATATAGAATAACAGATACCCGGGAGTGAGTTACAGACTGGAATATAATCGAGGAGTTCAGGGTGGTTTATATATAGAATAACAGATACCCGGGAGTGAGTTACAGACTGGAATCTAATCGAGGGGTTCAGGGTGGTTTATATACAGAATAACCGATACCCGGGAGTGAGTTACAGACTGGAATCTAATCGAGGGGTTCGAGGTGGTTTATATATAGAATAACAGATACCCGGGAGTGAGTTACAGACTGGAATCTAATCGAGGGGTTCGGGGTGGTTTATGTACAGAATAACAGATACCCGGGAGTGAGTTACAGACTGGAATCTAATCGAGGGGTTCGGGGTGGTTTATATATAGAATAACAGATACCCGGGAGTGAGTTACAGACTGGAATCTAATCGAGCGGTTCGGGGTGGATTATATATAGAATAACAGATACCCGGGAGAGAGTTACAGACTTGAATCGAATCAAGGGGTTCGGGGGGGTTTATATATAGAATAACAGATACCCGGGAGTGAGTTACAGACTGGAATCTAATCGAGGGGTTCGGGGTGGTTTATATATAGAATAACAGATACCTGGGAGTGAGTTACAGACTGGAATCTAATCGAGGGGTTCGGGGGGGTTTATATATAGAATAACAGATACCCGGGAGTGAGTAACAGACTGGAATCTAATCGAGGGGTTCGGGGTGGTTTATATATAGAATAACAGATACCCGGAAGTGAGTTACAGACTGGAATCTAATCGAGGGATTCAGGGTGGTTTATATATAGAATAACAGATACCCGGGAGTGAGTTACAGACTGGAATCTAATCGAGGGGTTCGGGGTGGTTTATATATAGAATAACAGATACCCGGGAGTGAGTTACAGACTGGAATCTAATCGAGGGGTTCTGGGTGGGTTATATATAGAATAACAGATACCCGGGAGTGAGTTACAGACTGGAATCTAATCGAGGGGTTCGAGGTGTTTATATATAGAATAACAGATACCCGGGAGTGAGTTACAGACTGGAATCTAATCGAGAGGTTCGGGATGGTTTATATATAGAATAACAGATATCCGGGAGTGAGTTACAGACTGGAATCTAATCGAGAGGTTCGGGATGGTTTATATATAGAATAACAGATACCCGGGAGTGAGTTACAGACTGGAATCTAATCGAGGGGTTCGGGGTGGTTTATATATAGAATAACAGATACCCGGGAGTGAGTTACAGACTGGAATCTAATCGAAGGGTTCGAGGTGGTTTATATACAGAATAACAGATACCCGGGAGTGAGTTACAGACTGGAATCTAATCGAGGGGTTCGGGGTGGTTTATATACAGAATAACAGATACCCGGGAGTGAGTTACAGACTGGAATCTAATCGAGAGGTTCGGGGTGGTTTATATATAGAATAACAGATACCCGGGAGTGAGTTACAGACTGGAATCTAATCGAGGGGTTCAGGGTAGTTTATATATAGAATAACAGATACCCGGGAGTGAGGTACAGACTGGAATCTAATCGAGGGATTCCGGGTGGTTTATATATCGAATAACAGATACCCGGGAGTGAGTTACAGACTGGAATCTAATCGAGGGGTCGGGGTGGTTTATATATAGAATAACAGATACCCGGGAGTGAGTTACAGACCTGAATCGAATCGAGGCATTCAGGGTGGTTTATATATAGAATAACAGATACCCGGGAGTGAGTTACAGACTGGAATCTAATCGAGAGATTCGGGATGTTTTATATATAGAATAACAGATACCCGGCAGTGAGTTGCAGACTGGAATCTAATCGAGAGGTTCGGGGTGGTTTATATATAGAATAACAGATCCCCGGGAGTGAGTTACAGACTGGAATCTAATCGAGGGGTTCGGGGTGGTTTATATATAGAATAACAGATACACGGGAGTGAGTTACAGACTGGAATCTAATCGAGAGGTTCGGGGTGGTTTATATATAGAATAACAGATACCCGGGAGTGAGTTACAGACTGGAATCTAATCGAGAGGTTCGGGGTGGTTTATATATAGAATAACAGATACCCGGGAGTGAGTGACAGACTGGAATCTAATCGAGGGGTTCGGGGTGGTTTATATATAGAATAACAGATACCCGGGAGTGAGTTACAGACTGGAATCTAATCGAGGGGTTCAGGGTGGTTTATATATAGAATAACAGATACCCGGGAGTGAGTTACAGACTGGAATCTAATCGAGGGGTTCGGGGTGGTTTATATATAGAATAACAGATACCCGGGAGTGAGTTACAGACTGGAATCTAATCGAGGGGTTCAGGGTGGTTTATATACAGAATAACAGATACCCGGGAGTGAGTTACAGACTGGAATCTCATCGAGGGGTTCGGGGTGGTTTATATATAGAATAACAGATACCCGGGAGTGAGTTACAGACTGGAATCTAATCGAGGGGTTCGGGGTGGTTTATATATAGAATAACAGATACCCGGGAGTGAGTTACAGACTGGAATCTAATCGAGGGGTTCAGGGAGGTTTATATATAGAATAACAGATACCCGGGAGTGAGTTACAGACTGGAATCGAATCGAGGGGTTCAGGGTGGTTTATATATAGAATAACAGATACCCGGGAGTGAGTTACAGACTGGAATCTAATCGAGGGGTTCGGGGTGGTTTATATATAGAATAACAGATACCCGGGAGTGAGTTACAGACTGGAATCTAATCGAGGGGTTCGGGGTGGTTTATATATAGAATAACAGATACCCGGGAGTGAGTTACAGACTGGAATCTAATCGAGGGGTTCGGGGTGGTTTATATATAGAATAACAGATACCCGGGAGTGAGTTACAGACTGGAATCTAATCGAGGGGTTCAGGGTGGTTTATATATAGAATAACAGATACCCGGGAGTGAGTTACAGACTGGAATCTAATCGAGGGGTTCGGGGTGGTTTATATATAGAATAACAGATACCCGGGAGTGAGTTACAGACTGGAATCTTATCGAGGGCTTTGGAGTGGTTTTCTATAGAATAACAGATACCCGGGAGTGAGTTACGGCCTGGAATCTAATCGAGGGGTTCAGGGTGGTTTATATATAGAATAACAGATACCCGGGAGTGAGTTACAGACTGGAATCTAATCGAGGGGTTCGGGGTGGTTTATATATAGAATAACAGATACCCGGGAGTGAGTTAGATTCCAGTCTGTAACTCACTCCCGGGTATCTGTTATTCTATATATAAACCACCCCGAACCCCTCGATTAGATTCCAGTCTGTAATCGAGGGGTTCGGGGTGGGTTATATATAGAATAACAGATACCCGGGAGTGAGTTACAGACTGGAATCTAATCGAGGGGTTCAGGGTGGTTTATATATAGAATAACAGACACCCGGGAGTGAGTTACAGACTGGAATCTAATCGAGGGGTTCGGGGTGGTTTATATATAGAATAACAGATACCCGGGAGTGAGTTACAGACTGGAATCTAATCGAGGGGTTCGGGGTGGTTTATATATAGAATAACAGATACCCGGGAGTGAGTTACAGACTGGAATCTAATCGAGGGGTTCGGGGGGGTTTATATATAGAATAACAGATACCCGGGAGTGAGTTACAGACTGGAATCTAATCGAGAGGTTCGGGGTGGTTTATATACAGAATAACAGATACCCGGGATTGAGTTACAGACTTGAATCTAATCGATGGGTTCAGGGTGGTTTATATGTAGACTAACAGATACCCGGGAGTGAGTTACAGACTGGAATCTAATCGAGGGGTTCGGGGTGGTTTATATATAGAATAACAGATACCCGGGAGTGAGTTACAGACTGGAATCTAATCGAGGGGTCCAGGGTGGTTTATATATAGAATAACAGATACCCATGAGTGAGTTACAGACTGGAATCTAATCGAGGGGTTCGGGGGGGTTTATATATAGAATAACAGATACCCGGGAGTGAGTTACAGACTGGAATCTAATCGAGAGGTTCGGGGTGGTTTATATACAGAATAACAGATACCCGGGATTGAATTACAGACTGGAATCTAATCGATGGGTTCAGGGTGGTTTATATATAGAATAACAGATACCCGGGAGTGAGTTACAGACTGGAATCTAATCGAGGGGTTCGGGGTGGTTTATATATAGAATAACAGATACCCGGGAGTGAGTTACAGACTGGAATCTAATCGAGGGGTTCAGGGTGGTTTATATATAGAATAACAGATACCCGGGAGTGAGTTACAGACTGGAATCTAATCGAGGGGTTCGGGGTGGTTTATATACAGAATAACAGATACTCGGAAGTGAGTTACAGACTGGAATCTAATCGAGGGGTTCAGGGTGGTTTATATATAGAATAACAGATACCCATGAGTGAGTTACAGACTGGAATCTAATCGAGGGGTTCGGGGGGGTTTATATCTAGAATAACAGATACCCGGGAGTGAGTTACAGACTGGAATCTAATCGAGAGGTTCGGGGTGGTTTATATATAGAATAACAGATACCCGGGAGTGAGTTACAGACTGGAATCTAATCGAGGGGTTTGGGGTGGTTTATATATAGAATAACAGATACCCGGGAGTGAGTTACAGACTGGAATCTAATCGATGGGTTCAGGGTGGTTTATATATAGAATAACAGATACCCGGGAGTGAGTTACAGACTGGAATCTAATCGAGGGGTTCGGGGGGGTTTATATATAGAATAACAGATACCCGGGAGTGAGTTACAGACTGGAATCTAATCGAGAGGTTCGGGGTGGTTTATATACAGAATAACAGATACCCGGGATTGAGTTACAGACTTGAATCTAATCGATGGGTTCAGGGTGGTTTATATGTAGACTAACAGATACCCGGGAGTGAGTTACAGACTGGAATCTAATCGAGGGGTTCGGGGTGGTTTATATATAGAATAACAGATACCCGGGAGTGAGTTACAGACTGGAATCTAATCGAGGGGTCCAGGGTGGTTTATATATAGAATAACAGATACCCATGAGTGAGTTACAGACTGGAATCTAATCGAGGGGTTCGGGGGGATTTATATATAGAATAACAGATACCCGGGAGTGAGTTACAGACTGGAATCTAATCGAGAGGTTCGGGGTGGTTTATATACAGAATAACAGATACCCGGGATTGAATTACAGACTGGAATCTAATCGATGGGTTCAGGGTGGTTTATATATAGAATAACAGATACCCGGGAGTGAGTTCCAGACTGGAATCTAATCGAGGGGTTCGGGGTGGTTTATATATAGAATAACAGATACCCGGGAGTGAGTTACAGACTGGAATCTAATCGAGGGGTTCAGGGTGGTTTATATATAGAATAACAGATACCCGGGAGTGAGTTACAGACTGGAATCTAATCGAGGGGTTCGGGGTGGTTTATATACAGAATAACAGATACTCGGGAGTGAGTTACAGACTGGAATCTAATCGAGGGGTTCAGGGTGGTTTATATATAGAATAACAGATACCCATGAGTGAGTTACAGACTGGAATCTAATCGAGGGGTTCGGGGGGGTTTATATATAGAATAACAGATACCCGGGAGTGAGTTACAGACTGGAATCTAATCGAGAGGTTCGGGGTGGTTTATATATAGAATAACAGATACCCGGGAGTGAGTTACAGACTGGAATCTAATCGAGGGGTTCGGGGTGGTTTATATATAGAATAACAGATACCCGGGAGTGAGTTACAGACTGGAATCTAATCGAGGTGTTCCGGGTGGTTTATATACAGAATAACAGATACCCGGGAGTGAGTTACAGACTGGAATCTAATCGAGGGGTTCGGGGTGGTTTATATACAGAATAACAGATACTCGGGAGTGAGTTACAGACTGGAATCTAATCGAGGGGTTCAGGGTGGTTTATATATAGAATAACAGATACCCATGAGTGAGTTACAGACTGGAATCTAATCGAGGGGTTCGGGGGGGTTTATATATAGAATAACAGATACCCGGGAGTGAGTTACAGACTGGAATCTAATCGAGGGGTTTGGGGTGGTTTATATATAGAATAACAGATACCCGGGAGTGAGTTACAGACTGGAATCTAATCGATGGGTTCAGGGTGGTTTATATATAGAATAACAGATACCCGGGAGTGAGTTACAGACTGGAATCTAATCGAGGGGTTCGGGGTGGTTTATATATAGAATAACAGATACCCGGGAGTGAGTTACAGACTGGAATCTAATCGAGGGGTTCAGGGTGGTTTATATATAGAATAACAGATACCCGGGAGTGAGTTACAGACTGGAATCTAATCGAGGGGTTCGGGGTGGTTTATATATAGAATTACAGATACCCGGGAGTGAGTTACAGACTGGAATCTAATCGAGGGGTTCAGGGTGGTTTATATATAGAATAACAGATACCCGGGAGTGAGTTACAGACTGGAATCTAATCGAGGGGTTCGGGGTGGTTTATATATAGAATAACAGATACCCGGGAGTGAGTTACAGACTGGAATCTTATCGAGGGCTTTGGAGTGGTTTTCTATAGAATAACAGATACCCGGGAGTGAGTTACGGCCTGGAATCTAATCGAGGGGTTCAGGGTGGTTTATATATAGAATAACAGATACCCGGGAGTGAGTTACAGACTGGAATCTAATCGAGGGGTTCGGGGTGGTTTATATATAGAATAACAGATACCCGGGAGTGAGTTACAGACTGGAATCTAATCGAGGGGTTCGGGGTGGTTTATATATAGAATAACAGATACCCGGGAGTGAGTTACAGACTGGAATCTAATCGAGGAGTTCAGGGTGGTTTATATATAGAATAACAGATACCCGGGAGTGAGTTACAGACTGGAATCTAATCGAGGGGTTCGGGGGGTTTATATATAGAATAACAGATACCCGGGAGTGAGTTACAGACTGGAATCTAATCGAGGGGTTCGGGGTGGTTTATATATAGAATAACAGATACCCGGGAGTGAGTTAGATTCCAGTCTGTAACTCACTCCCGGGTATCTGTTATTCTATATATAAACCACCCCGAACCCCTCGATTAGATTCCAGTCTGTAATCGAGGGGTTCGGGGTGGGTTATATATAGAATAACAGATACCCGGGAGTGAGTTACAGACTGGAATCTAATCGAGGGGTTCAGGGTGGTTTATATATAGAATAACAGACACCCGGGAGTGAGTTACAGACTGGAATCTAATCGAGGGGTTCGGGGTGGTTTATATATAGAATAACAGATACCCGGGAGTGAGTTACAGACTGGAATCTAATCGAGGGGTTCGGGGTGGTTTATATATAGAATAACAGATACCCGGGAGTGAGTTACAGACTGGAATCTAATCGAGGGGTTCGGGGGGGTTTATATATAGAATAACAGATACCCGGGAGTGAGTTACAGACTGGAATCTAATCGAGAGGTTCGGGGTGGTTTTTATACAGAATAACAGATACCCGGGATTGAGTTACAGACTTGAATCTAATCGATGGGTTCAGGGTGGTTTATATGTAGACTAACAGATACCCGGGAGTGAGTTACAGACTGGAATCTAATCGAGGGGTTCGGGGTGGTTTATATATAGAATAACAGATACCCGGGAGTGAGTTACAGACTGGAATCTAATCGAGGGGTCCAGGGTGGTTTATATATAGAATAACAGATACCCATGAGTGAGTTACAGACTGGAATCTAATCGAGGGGTTCAGGGGGGTTTAGATATAGAATAACAGATACCCGGGAGTGAGTTACAGACTGGAATCTAATCGAGAGGTTCGGGGTGGTTTATATACAGAATAACAGATACCCGGGATTGAATTACAGACTGGAATCTAATCGATGGGTTCAGGGTGGTTTATATATAGAATAACAGATACCCGGGAGTGAGTTACAGACTGGAATCTAATCGAGGGGTTCGGGGTGGTTTATATATAGAATAACAGATACCCGGGAGTGAGTTACAGACTGGAATCTAATCGAGGGGTTCAGGGTGGTTTATATATAGAATAACAGATACCCGGGAGTGAGTTACAGACTGGAATCTAATCGAGGGGTTCGGGGTGGTTTATATACAGAATAACAGATACTCGGGAGTGAGTTACAGACTGGAATCTAATCGAGGGGTTCAGGGTGGTTTATATATAGAATAACAGATACCCATGAGTGAGTTACAGACTGGAATCTAATCGAGGGGTTCGGGGGGGTTTATATATAGAATAACAGATACCCGGGAGTGAGTTACAGACTGGAATCTAATCGAGAGGTTCGGGGTGGTTTATATATAGAATAACAGATACCCGGGAGTGAGTTACAGACTGGAATCTAATCGAGGGGTTTGGGGTGGTTTATATATAGAATAACAGATACCCGGGAGTGAGTTACAGACTGGAATCTAATCGATGGGTTCAGGGTGGTTTATATATAGAATAACAGATACCCGGGAGTGAGTTACAGACTGGAATCTAATCGAGGGGTTCGGGGGGGTTTATATATAGAATAACAGATACCCGGGAGTGAGTTACAGACTGGAATCTAATCGAGAGGTTCGGGGTGGTTTATATACAGAATAACAGATACCCGGGATTGAGTTACAGACTTGAATCTAATCGATGGGTTCAGGGTGGTTTATATGTAGACTAACAGATACCCGGGAGTGAGTTACAGACTGGAATCTAATCGAGGGGTTCGGGGTGGTTTATATATAGAATAACAGATACCCGGGAGTGAGTTACAGACTGGAATCTAATCGAGGGGTCCAGGGTGGTTTATATATAGAATAACAGATACCCATGAGTGAGTTACAGACTGGAATCTAATCGAGGGGTTCGGGGGGATTTATATATAGAATAACAGATACCCGGGAGTGAGTTACAGACTGGAATCTAATCGAGAGGTTCGGGGTGGTTTATATACAGAATAACAGATACCCGGGATTGAATTACAGACTGGAATCTAATCGATGGGTTCAGGGTGGTTTATATATAGAATAACAGATACCCGGGAGTGAGTTACAGACTGGAATCTAATCGAGGGGTTCGGGGTGGTTTATATATAGAATAACAGATACCCGGGAGTGAGTTACAGACTGGAATCTAATCGAGGGGTTCAGGGTGGTTTATATATAGAATAACAGATACCCGGGAGTGAGTTACAGACTGGAATCTAATCGAGGGGTTCGGGGTGGTTTATATACAGAATAACAGATACTCGGGAGTGAGTTACAGACTGGAATCTAATCGAGGGGTTCAGGGTGGTTTATATATAGAATAACAGATACCCATGAGTGAGTTACAGACTGGAATCTAATCGAGGGGTTCGGGGGGGTTTATATATAGAATAACAGATACCCGGGAGTGAGTTACAGACTGGAATCTAATCGAGAGGTTCGGGGTGGTTTATATATAGAATAACAGATACCCGGGAGTGAGTTACAGACTGGAATCTAATCGAGGGGTTCGGGGTGGTTTATATATAGAATAACAGATACCCGGGAGTGAGTTACAGACTGGAATCTAATCGAGGTGTTCCGGGTGGTTTATATACAGAATAACAGATACCCGGGAGTGAGTTACAGACTGGAATCTAATCGAGGGGTTCGGGGTGGTTTATATACAGAATAACAGATACTCGGGAGTGAGTTACAGACTGGAATCTAATCGAGGGGTTCAGGGTGGTTTATATATAGAATAACAGATACCCATGAGTGAGTTACAGACTGGAATCTAATCGAGGGGTTCGGGGGGTTTTATATATAGAATAACAGATACCCGGGAGTGAGTTACAGACTGGAATCTAATCGAGGGGTTTGGGGTGGTTTATATATAGAATAACAGATACCCGGGAGTGAGTTACAGACTGGAATCTAATCGATGGGTTCAGGGTGGTTTATATATAGAATAACAGATACCCGGGAGTGAGTTACAGACTGGAATCTAATCGAGGGGTTCGGGGTGGTTTATATATAGAATAACAGATACCCGGGAGTGAGTTACAGACTGGAATCTAATCGAGGGGTTCAGGGTGGTTTATATATAGAATAACAGATACCCGGGAGTGAGTTACAGACTGGAATCTAATCGAGGGGTTCGGGGTGGTTTATATACAGAATAACAGATACCCGGGAGTGAGTTACAGACTGGAATCGAATCGAGGGGTTCGGGGTGGTTTATATATAGAATAACAGATACCCGGGAGTGAGTTACAGACTGGAATCTAATCGAGGGGTTCGGGGTGGTTTATATATAGAATAACAGACACCCGGGAGTGAGTTACAGACTGGAATCTTATCGAGGGCTTTGGAGTGATTTTCTATAGAATAACAGATACCCGGGAGTGAGTTACGGCCTGGAATCTAATCGAGGGGTTCAGGGTGGTTTATATATAGAATAACAGATACCCGGGAGTGAGTTACAGACTGGAATCTAATCGAGGGGTTCGGGGTGGTTTATATATAGAATAACAGATACCCGGGAGTGAGTTAGATTCCAGTCTGTAACTCACTCCCGGGTATCTGTTATTCTATATATAAACCACCCCGAACCCCTCGATTAGATTCCAGTCTGTAATCGAGGGGTTCGGGGTGGGTTATATATAGAATAACAGATACCCGGGAGTGAGTTACAGACTGGAATCTAATCGAGGGGTTCAGGGTGGTTTATATATAGAATAACAGACACCCGGGAGTGAGTTACAGACTGGAATCTAATCGAGGGGTTCGGGGTGGTTTATATATAGAATAACAGATACCCGGGAGTGAGTTACAGACTGGAATCTAATCGAGGGGTTCGGGGTGGTTTATATATAGAATAACAGATACCCGGGAGTGAGTTACAGACTGGAATCTAATCGAGGGGTTCGGGGGGGTTTATATATAGAATAACAGATACCCGGGAGTGAGTTACAGACTGGAATCTAATCGAGGGGTTCGGGGTGGTTTATATATAGAATAACAGATACCCGGGAGTGAGTTACAGACTGGAATCTAATCGAGGGGTTCAGGGTGGTTTATATATTGAATAACAGATACCCGGGAGTGAGTTACAGACTGGAATCTAATCGAGGGGATCGGGGTGGTTTATATATAGAATAACAGATACCCGGGAGTGAGTTACAGACTGGAATCTAATCGAGAGGTTCGGGGTGGTTTATATACAGAATAACAGATACCCGGGATTGAGTTACAGACTTGAATCTAATCGATGGGTTCAGGGTGGTTTATATGTAGACTAACAGATACCCGGGAGTGAGTTACAGACTGGAATCTAATCGAGGGGTTCGGGGTGGTTTATATATAGAATAACAGATACCCGGGAGTGAGTTACAGACTGGAATCTAATCGAGGGGTCCAGGGTGGTTTATATATAGAATAACAGATATACGGGGGTGAGTTACAGACTGGAATCTAATTGAGGGGTTCAGGTTGGTTTATATATAGAATAACAGATACCCATGAGTGAGTTACAGACTGGAATCTAATCGAGGGGTTCGGGGGGGTTTATATATAGAATAACAGATACCCGGGAGTGAGTTACAGACTGGAATCTAATCGAGGGGTTCGGGGTGGTTTATATATAGAATAACAGATACCCGGGAGTGAGTTACAGACTGGAATCTAATCGAGGGGTTCGGGGTGGTTTATATATAGAATAACAGATACCCGGGTGTGAGTTACAGACTGGAATCTAATCGAGAGGTTCGGGGTGGTTTATATACAGAATAACAGATACCCGGGATTGAGTTACAGACTGGAATCTAATCGAGGGGTTCGGGGTGGTTTATATATAGAATAACAGATACCCGGGAGTGAGTTACTGACTGGAATCTAATCGAGGGGTTCGGGGTGGTTTATATATAGAATAACAGATACCCGGGAGTGAGTTACAGACTGGAATCTAATCGAGGTGTTCAGGGTGGTTTATATATAGAATAACAGATACCCGGGAGTGAGTTACAGACTGGAATCTAATCGAGGGGTTCAGGGTGGTTTATATATAGAATAACAGATACCCGGGAGTGAGTTACAGTCTGGAATCTAATCGAGAGGTTCAGGGTGGTTTATATATAGAATAACAGGTACCCGGGAGTGAGTTACAGACTGGAATCTAATCGAGGGGTTCGGAGTGGTTTATATATAGAATAACAGATACCCGGGTGTGAGTTACAGACTGGAATCTAATCGAGGGGTTCGGGGTGGTTTATATATAGAATAACAGATACCCGGGAGTGAGTTACAGACTGGAATCTAATCGAGGGGTTCGGGGTGGTTTATATATAGAATAACAGATACCCGGGAGTGAGTTACAGACTGGAATCTAATCGATGGGTTCAGGGTGGTTTATATGTAGAATAACAGATACCCGGGAGTGAGTTACAGACTGGAATCTAATCGAGGGGTTCAGGGTGGTTTATATATAGAATAACAGATACCCGGGAGTGAGTTACAGACTGGAACCTAATCGAGTGGTTCGGGGTGGTTTATATATAGAATAACAGATACCCGGGAGTGAGTTACAGACTGGAATCTAATCGAGGGGTTCAGGTTGGTTTATATATAGAATAACAGATACCCAGGAGTGAGTTACAGACTGGAATCTAATCGAGGGGTTCGGGGTGGTTTATATATAGAATAACAGGTACCCGGGAGTGAGTTACAGACTGGAATCTAATCGAGGGGTTCGGGGTGGTTTATATACAGAATAACAGATACCCGGGAGTGAGTTACAGACTGGAATCTAATCGAGGGGTTCGGGGTGGTTTATATATAGAATAACAGATACCCAGGAGTGAGTTACAGACTGGAATCTAATCGAGGGGTTCGGGGTGGTTTATATATAGAACAGCAGATACCCGGGAGTGAGTTACAGACTGGAATCTAATCGAGGGGTTCGGGGTGGTTTATATATAGAATAACAGATACCCGGGAGTGAGTTACAGACTGGAATCTAATCGAGGGGTTCGGGGTTGTTTATATATAGAACAGCAGATACCCGGGAGTGAGTTACACACTGGAATCTAATCGAGGGGTTCAGGGTGGTTTATATATAGAATAACAGATACCCGGGAGTGAGTTACAGACTGGAATCTAATCGAGGGGTTCAGGATGGTTTATATATAGAATAACAGATACCCAGGAGAGAGTTACAGACTGGAATCGAATCGAGAGGTTCGGGGTGGGTTATATATAGAATAACAGATACTCGGGAGCGAGTTACAGACTGGAATCTAATCGAGGGGTTCGGTGTGGTTTATATATAGAATAACAGATACCCGGGAGTGAGTTACAGACTGGAATCTAATCGAGGGGCTCGGGGTGGTTTATATATAGAATAACAGATACCCGGCAGTGTGTTACAGACTGGAATCTAATCGAGGGGTTCAGGGTGGTTTATGTATAGAATAACAGATACCCGGGAGTGAGTTACAGACTGGAATCTAATCGAGGGGTTTGGGGTGGTTTATATATAGAATAACAGATACCCGGGTGTGAGTTACAGACTGGAATCTAATCGAGGGTTCGGGGTGGTTTATATACAGAATAACAGATACCCGGGAGTGAGTTACAGACTGGAATCTAATCGAGGGGTTCGGGGGGCTTTATATACAGAATAACAGATACCCGGGAGTGAGTTACAGACTGGAATCTAATCGAGGGGTTCGGGGTGGTTTATAGACAGAGTAACAGATACCCGGGAGTGAGTTACAGACTGGAGTCTAATCGAGGGGTTCGGGGTGGTTTATATATAGAATAACAGATACCCGGGAGTGAGTTACAGACTGGAATCTAATCGAGGGGTTCGGGGTGGATTATATATAGAATAACAGATATCCGGGAGTGAGTTACAGATTGGAATCTAATCGAGGGGTTCGGGGTGGTTTATATATAGAATAACAGATACCCGGGAGTGAGTTACAGACTGGAATCTAATCGAGGGGTTCGGGGTGGTTTATATATAGAGTAACAGATACCCGGGAGTGAGTTACAGACTGGAATCTAATCGAGGGGTTTGGGGTGTTTATATATAGAATAACAGATACCCGGGTGTGAGTTACAGACTGGAATCTAATCGAGGGGTTCGGAGTGGTTTATATATAGAATAACAGATACCCGGGAGTGAGTTACAGACTGGAATCTAATCGAGGGGTTCAGGGTGGTTTATATATAGAATAACAGATACCCGGGAGTGAGTTACAGACTGGAATCTAATCGAGGGGTTCGGAGTGGTTTATATATAGAATAACAGATACCCGGGAGTGAGTTACAGACTGGAATCTAATCGAGGGGTTTGGGGTGTTTATATATAGAATAACAGATACCCGGGTGTGAGTTACACCCTCGAATCTTGTATGATTGCGGTAACGCAGGACTACTCCTGTCCCAGAAACCTCTCGCAATGAAGGCCAACATACCATTCGCCTTCTTTGCCGCCTGCTGTACCTGCATGGTTACCTTCAGCGACTGGTGCACAAGGACACCCAGGTCCCGCTGCACACTCCCCTCTCCTAATCTGTGGCCTTTCAGATCATAATCTGCCTTCTCGTTTCTGCGACCAATGTGGCTGATCTTGCAGTTCCTGCCAGTTACACTGCATCCGCCATTGCTTGGCCCACCTGCTCAACTTGTCCACACCACCGGCCGATCTCTGCGTCCTCCTCACAGCTCCCCCTCCCACCCAGCTTGGTGTCATCTGCAAATTTGGACACATGACATTTCGTTCGCTCATCCAAATCATGGATATATATTGCGAAAAGCTGGTGTCCCAGCAGCACTGGGGAGGAGAATTAGGAAAGAGTGACCATTGTATCGTGCGAGTTAGGATTGAAATCGGGAGATGTTGCTTAGACTATTCAAGGCACAAGTTGGACCACGCCTGGAATAGTGAGAATAGTTTGGGTCCCATTGCCCACATGTGGAATTCTGTGAACTGTTTTGGGCTCCATTTTAACACCTGGAATAGTCAGGACAGTGTTGGCCGCCTTATCTTCGCCGCAGACAGCTGCGGAGGCCTGGTCGTTAAGTGTGTTCAAGGCCAAGATAGATTGTCAATCGCCGAGGGAATCAAGAGAGGTGGGGACAAGGCGGGAGAGGGGGAGTTTTAGGATTGTCACATCACTCAGTCAGGATCCCATTGAATGGTAGAGCGGATTCGATGGGGCGAGTGGACTCGTTCTGCTCCTACGTGTGACCGCGTGGGTAGGGAAGTGGACTTGGGGCTACTGTATGACCGGACACGCCCCTACAAAATGGCAATCGGTCGGTCACGCCTGAGGGCGTTTTTATGAGTCAATGGCATGGCCCTTGCGGGGGGGGGGGGGGGGTGTAGGGCAGATTCTCTACTCCGGCGAGTATTCGTCGGCGAACCGTCAGCCGTCCCGGATGGGCGTCAACGGGGAGGGGGAGGGGGAGGCGTTTCCCTGTCCTGCCCCCATCCGTCGCCCCGATCGATCAAGGTAACGGCGGGGGAGGGTGGGATGGTGATTATTGGCCACTTTCCCAGCCCGAGGGCGTCGCCACCCCGAACACACACCCCCCCCCCCACCCCCCACCCCCCACCCCCCACCACCACCACCACCTCCCCGGAGAGGAAAGAGAGCCGCTCGGGGTCGGCCGCCTGGACGCGAGATCTCGATTTGACGCCTGGGGGCCGTTTTTGTAAGGGTGGGAGGGGGCGACGGACGCCCCCGGGAAGACCCCGAGGTCGACCCGGGGCCGCTTGACCGTCGGGATGCCGTATTTCGGCCCCGCCACGTCCTGTCAGGTGAGGGGAGTCCAGCCGGTGGGGGTTGAGCGGGATGCGGGTGGGGGGGGGCGATGTGCAGGGGGGGGTGACATCTTTTTTGTGCGTGGGTGGTTGACATCTTTATTTGAGGGGTGGGGTTGACATCTTTTTGGGGCGTGGGTGGTTGACATCTTTATTTTGGGGGGAAGTTGACATCTTTATTTTGGGGGGTTGACATCTTTATTTGGGGGGGGGGGAAGTTGGCACCTTTTTTTGAGGTGGGAACCGGAAGTGGTGGGTCTGAACCGGAAGTGGTTCCCCCGCAGAAAGCCACGGGACACGCTGCGGGGCGGAAGTGACGCTGAAGCCTCCCCGCTCCTCTGCCCGGAAGTGACGGAGGCGTCCGCCGGCCGCGGCCATCCGGAACCAGGTGGAGCGGATGTGACGTCTGAGGCCTGAGGGGCGGAAGCCAGGCGCCAACAGGTGCCGCGTGGGGCGGACGTGACGCATGCGAGCCGCCGAGCGGCCGGAAGTGACGCGCCAACCGTAATTTTATTTTTTACATTAAAAGAAAAGAAAGCGAGGGCGGGGGAGGAGAGAATGGAGAACGGGGTTTTTTTTTTCCTAAGGCCGAGAGATATAAATAAAATAAAGACGGCGGGGAGAGGAGGAGAGTGGGGGTGGGAGGCGGGGTCGGTGACGTCAAGGGGGCGGGGCTGGAGAGAGGCATGGGCGGGGTCGTGACGTCGACGGGTGCGGTGAAAGATAGAGGGGTCTGTGACGTTGGGGAAGGGGCGGGGAAAGAGAGAGGGGTGGGCGGGGTCTGTGACGTACGGGGGGCGGGGCTGGAGTGAGGGGTGGGCGGGGCCGACGACGTCGATTGGTGGGGGAAGAGAGGAGAGGAAAGGAGGGGTGGGTGACGTCGTCGGGGGCGGGGCAGGAAAGAGGCGGTGGGCGGGGTCGGTGACGTCACGGAGGAGGGCGGGACAGGCGAGCGTGGGTGGCAGCGGCAGGGAGAGTGCGGGAGGGCGGGGTCTGTGACGTCGCGGGGGGCGTGGCCGCAGTGAGCGACCGGAAGGGGCGGGGCCGGGCGCCCTATATAAAGCGGCGCGGCCGGAAGTTCGGTCTCTTTGGGAAGCGCACGGCTGAGGTGCGGATGGGACTGGGGAAGGGGGGGCTGTCTGGGATCTTGCTGTGCTGGGGGGGAGGGGGGACTGTCTCTGGGATCTTGCTGTGCTGGGGGGGAGGGGGGACTGTCTCTGGGATCTTGCTGTGCTGGGGGGGAGGGGGGGCTGTCTCTGGGATCTTGCTGTGCTGGGGGGGAGGGGGGGCTGTCTCTGGGATCTTGCTGTGCTGGGGGGGAGGGGGGGCTGTCTGGGATCTTGCTGTGCTGGGGGGGAGGGGGGACTGTCTCTGGGATCTTGCTGTGCTGGGGGGGAGGGGGGGACTGTCTGGGATCTTGCTGTGCTGGGGGAGGGGGGACTGTCTCTGGGATCTTGCTGTGCTGGGGGGGAGGGGGGACTGTCTCTGGGATCTTGCTGTGCTGGGGGGGAGGGGGGGACTGTCTCTGGGATCTTGCTGTGCTGGGGGGGGAGGGGGGACTGTCTCTGGGATCTTGCTGTGCTGGGGGGAGGGGGGACTGTCTCTGGGATCTTGCTGTGATAGGGGGGGAGGGGGGACTGTCTCTGGGATCTTGCTGTGCCTGGGGGGAGGGGGGACTGTCTCTGGGATCTTGCTGTGCTGGGGGGAGGGGGGACTGTCTCTGGGATCTTGCTGTGCTGGGGGAGGGGGGACTGTCTCTGGGATCTTGCTGTGCTGGGGGGAGGGGGGACTGTCTCTGGGATCTTGCTGTGCCTGGGGGGGAGGGGGGACTGTCTCTGGGATCTTGCTGTGCTGGGGGGGTAGGGGGGACTGTCTCTGGGAACTTGCTGTGCTGGGGGGGAGGGGGGACTGTCTGGGATCGTGCTGGGGGGGAGGGGGGACTGTCTGGTATCTTGCTGTGCTGGGGGGGGAGGGGGGACTGTCTCTGGGATCTTGCTGTGCTGGGGGGAGGGGGGACTGTCTCTGGGATCTTGCTGTGCTGGGTGGGAGGGGGGACTGTCTGGGATCTTGCTGTGCGGGGGAGGGGGACTGACTCTGGGATCTTGCTGTGCGGGGGGATTGTCAGGTCTCTGGGGTCTTGCTGTGCGGGGGAGGGGGACTGACTGGGATCTTGCTGTGCTGGGGGGGAGGGGGGACTGTCTCTGGGATCTTGCTGTGCTGGGGGGGAGGGGGGACTGTCTCTTGGATCTTGCTGTGCTGGGGGGGAGGGGGGACTGTCTCTGGGATCTTGCTGTGCTGGGGGGGAGGGGGGGACTGTCTCTGGGATCTTGCTGTGCTGGGGGGGAGGGGGGACTGTCTCTGGGATCTTGCTGTGCTGGGGGGGAGGGGGGACTGTCTCTGGGATCTTGCTGTGCTGGGGGGGAGGGGGACTGACTCTGGGATCTTGCTGTGCAGGGGGATTGTCAGGTCTCTGGGGTCTTGCTGTGCTGGGGGGGAGGGGGGGACTCTCTGGGATCTTGCTGTGCTGGGGGGGAGGGGGGACTGTCTCTGGGATCTTGCTGTGCTGGGGGGGAGGGGACTGTCTCTGGGATCTTGCTGTGCTGGGGGGGAGGGGGGACTGTCTCTGGGATCTTGCTGTGCTGGGGGGGAGGGGGGACTGTCTCTGGGATCTTGCTGTGCAGGGGGATTGTCAGGTCTCTGGGATCTTGCTGTGCGGGGGAGGGGGACTGACTGGGATCTTGCTGTGCTGGGGGGGAGGGGGACTGACTCTGGGATCTTGCTGTGCAGGGGGATTGTCAGGTCTCTGGGATCTTGCTGTGCGGGGGAGGGGGACTGACTGGGATCTTGCTGTGCGGGTGATTGTCAGGACTCTGGGATCTTACTGGGAGGGAGGGGGGCCCTTACCCGCGGCCTGGGGGCTACGTGCGCACGGTTTTCCGTCCGTCCGTGTCTGGCGCCGAGTCCGGGGGGTGTTCTGCCCCCCGCGCGCTCGGCCTTCGCACAGCCCGATCCCAGGGCCGTAGATCAAACCCATTCGAGGTCATAGTACCGGCCAGCGAGCTTCGCTGGGCGGCCTCCGAGCTCTCGAACAAACGTCCCGAGGGGGGCCCCCCCCCGGCGTGGGGCGGGCGGAGAGGGATGCGCACCCGTGTGAGGGGGTGGGGGGCAGTGCTCGTCCTGTGGGACCGCTGCTGTGTCTGCCAGGGGCAGTGTTCACCTTGTGTGAGGGGGTGGGGGGGCAGTGCTCGTCCTGTGGGACCGCTGCTCTGTCTGCCTGGGGCAGTGTTCACCCTGTGTGAGGGGGTGGGGGGGCAGTGCTCGTCCTGTGGGACCGCTGCTGTGTCTGACAGGGGCAGTGTTCACCCTGTGTGAGGGGGTGGGGGGCAGTGTTGGTCCTGTGGGACCGCTGCTCTGTCTGCCTGGGGCAGTGTTCACCCTGTGTGAGGGGGTGGGGGGGCAGTGCTCGTCCTGTGGGACCGCTGCTCTGTCTGACAGGGGCAGTGTTCACCTTGTGGGCAGCAGTTACCGCTGCTCTGAGGGGTTGACGCTCGCGTGGGGGGGGAGGGGTGTCGTCCTTCCTCCAGCCAGTGACTGACCCGTGTCTTGTCGCCCCCTCCCCCCCGCTCTCTGCAGACTTGACCAATCATGCCGGTTGCCAGGTCCTGGGTTTGCAGCAAGACCTACGTGGCCCCCCGGCGCCCGTTTGAGAAATCCCGTCTGGACCAGGAGCTCAAGCTGATCGGTGAGTATCTGAGGGTCGCTCTCTCGTTTCCCCGCTCGCGCTCGCTCTCGTTTCTCACTCTCTCTCGTTCCCCTGCTCTCTCTCTCGTTCCCCTGCTCTCTCGCTCTCTCTCTCTCTCTCTCTCTCGTTCCCCTGCTCTCTCTCTCTCTCGTTTCCCCGCTCTCGCTCTCTCGTTTCCCCTCTCTCGTTTTCTCGCTCTCTCGTTTCCCCTCTCTCGTTTCCGCTCTCGCTCTCTCGTTTCCCCGCTCTCGCTCTCGTTTCCCCGCTCTCGCTCTCGTTTCCCCGCTCTCGCTCTCGTTTCCCCGCTCTCGCTCTCGTTTCCCCGCTCTCGCTCTCGTTTCCCCCGCTCGCGCTCTCGTTTCCCCGCTCGCGCTCTCGTTTCCCCGCTCGCGCTCTCGTTTCCCCGCTCGCGCTCTCGTTTCCCCGCTCGCGCTCTCGTTTCCCCGCTCGCGCTCTCGTTTCCCCGCTCGCGCTCTCGTTTCCCCGCTCGCGCTCTCGTTTCCCCGCTCGCGCTCTCGTTTCCCCGCTCGCGCTCTCGTTTCCCCGCTCGCGCTCTCGTTTCCCCGCTCGCGCTCTCGTTTCCCCGCTCGCGCTCTCGTTTCCCCGCTCGCGCTCTCGTTTCCCCGCTCGCGCTCTCGTTTCCCCGCTCGCGCTCTCGTTTCCCCGCTCGCGCTCTCGTTTCCCCGCTCGCGCTCTCGTTTCCCCGCTCGCGCGCTCGTTTCCCCGCTCGCGCTCTCGTTTCCCCGCTCGCGCTCTCGTTTCCCCGCTCGCGCTCTCGTTTCCCCGCTCGCGCTCTCGTTTCCCCGCTCGCGCTCTCGTTTCCCCGCTCGCGCTCTCGCTCTCGTTTCCCCGCTCGCGCTCTCGCTCTCGTTTCCCCGCTCGCGCTCTCGCTCTCGTTTCCCCGCTCGCGCTCTCGCTCTCGTTTCCCCGCTCGCGCTCTCGCTCTCGTTTCCCCGCTCGCGCTCTCGCTCTCGTTTCCCCGCTCGCGCTCTCGCTCTCGTTTCCCCGCTCTCGCTCTCGTTTCCCCGCTCGCGCTCTCGCTCTCGTTTCCCCGCTCGCGCTCTCGCTCTCGTTTCCCCGCTCGCGCTCTCGCTCTCGTTTCCCCGCTCGCTCTCTCGCTCTCGTTTCCCCGCTCGCTCTCTCGCTCTCGTTTCCCCGCTCGCGCTCTCGCTCTCGTTTCCCCGCTCTCGCTCTCGTTTCCCCGCTCGCGCTCTCGCTCTCGTTTCCCCGCTCGCGCTCTCGCTCTCGTTTCCCCGCTCGCGCTCTCGCTCTCGTTTCCCCGCTCGCGCTCTCGCTCTCGTTTCCCCGCTCGCGCTCTCGCTCTCGTTTCCCCTCTCGCGCTCTCGTTTCCCCTCTCGCGCTCTCGCTCTCGTTTCCCCTCTCGCGCTCTCGCTCTCGTTTCCCCTCTCGCGCTCTCGCTCTCGTTTCCCCGCTCGCGCTCTCGCTCTCGTTTCCCCGCTCGCGCTCTCGCTCTCGTTTCCCCGCTCGCGCTCTCGCTCTCGTTTCCCCGCTCGCGCTCTCGTTTCCCCGCTCGCGCTCTCGTTTCCCCCGCTCGCGCTCTCGTTTCCCCCGCTCGCGCTCTCGTTTCCCCGCTCGCGCTCGCGCTCTCGTTTCCCCGCTCGCGCTCGCGCTCTCGTTTCCCCGCTCGCGCTCGCGCTCTCGTTTCCCCGCTCGCGCTCGCGCTCTCGTTTCCCCGCTCGCGCTCGCGCTCTCGTTTCCCCGCTCGCGCTCGCGCTCTCGTTTCCCCGCTCGCGCTCGCGCTCTCGTTTCCCCGCTCGCGCTCGCGCTCTCGTTTCCCCGCTCGCGCTCTCGCTCTCGTTTCCCCGCTCGCGCTCTCGCTCTCGTTTCCCCGCTCGCGCTCTCGCTCTCGTTTCCCCCGCTCGCGCTCTCGCTCTCGTTTCCCCGCTCGCGCTCTCGCTCTCGTTTCCCCGCTCGCGCTCTCGCTCTCGTTTCCCCGCTCGCGCTCTCGCTCTCGTTTCCCCGCTCGCGCTCTCGCTCTCGTTTCCCCGCTCGCGCTCTCGCTCTCGTTTCCCCGCTCGCGCTCTCGCTCTCGTTTCCCCGCTCGCGCTCTCGCTCTCGTTTCCCCGCTCGCGCTCTCGCTCTCGTTTCCCCGCTCGCGCTCTCGCTCTCGTTTCCCCGCTCGCGCTCTCGCTCTCGTTTCCCCGCTCGCGCTCTCGCTCTCGTTTCCCCGCTCGCGCTCTCGCTCTCGTTTCCCCGCTCGCGCTCTCGCTCTCGTTTCCCCGCTCGCGCTCTCGCTCTCGTTTCCCCGCTCGCGCTCTCGCTCTCGTTTCCCCGCTCGCGCTCTCGCTCTCGTTTCCCCGCTCGCGCTCTCGCTCTCGTTTCCCCGCTCGCGCTCTCGCTCTCGTTTCCCCGCTCGCGCTCTCGCTCTCGTTTCCCCGCTCGCGCTCTCGCTCTCGTTTCCCCGCTCGCGCTCTCGCTCTCGTTTCCCCGCTCGCGCTCTCGCTCTCGTTTCCCCGCTCGCGCTCTCGCTCTCGTTTCCCCGCTCGCGCTCTCGCTCTCGTTTCCCCGCTCGCGCTCTCGCTCTCGTTTCCCCGCTCGCGCTCTCGCTCTCGTTTCCCCGCTCGCGCTCTCGCTCTCGTTTCCCCGCTCGCGCTCTCGCTCTCGTTTCCCCGCTCGCGCTCTCGCTCTCGTTTCCCCGCTCGCGCTCTCGTTTCCCCGCTCGCGCTCTCGTTTCCCCGCTCGCGCTCTCGTTTCCCCGCTCGCGCTCTCGTTTCCCCGCTCGCGCTCTCGTTTCCCCGCTCGCGCTCTCGTTTCCCCGCTCGCGCTCTCGTTTCCCCGCTCGCGCTCTCGCTCTCGTTTCCCCGCTCGCGCTCTCGCTCTCGTTTCCCCGCTCTCGCTCTCGCTCTCGTTTCCCCGCTCGCGCTCTCGCTCTCGTTTCCCCGCTCGCGCTCTCGCTCTCGTTTCCCCGCTCGCGCTCTCGCTCTCGTTTCCCCGCTCGCGCTCTCGCTCTCGTTTCCCCGCTCGCGCTCTCGCTCTCGTTTCCCCGCTCGCGCTCTCGCTCTCGTTTCCCCGCTCGCGCTCTCGCTCTCGTTTCCCCGCTCGCGCTCTCGCTCTCGTTTCCCCGCTCGCGCTCTCGCTCTCGTTTCCCCGCTCGCGCTCTCGCTCTCGTTTCCCCGCTCGCGCTCTCGCTCTCGTTTCCCCGCTCGCGCTCTCGCTCTCGTTTCCCCGCTCGCGCTCTCGCTCTCGTTTCCCCGCTCGCGCTCTCGCTCTCGTTTCCCCGCTCGCGCTCTCGCTCTCGTTTCCCCGCTCGCGCTCTCGCTCTCGTTTCCCCGCTCGCGCTCTCGCTCTCGTTTCCCCGCTCGCGCTCTCGCTCTCGTTTCCCCGCTCGCGCTCTCGCTCTCGTTTCCCCGCTCGCGCTCTCGCTCTCGTTTCCCCGCTCGCGCTCTCGCTCTCGTTTCCCCGCTCGCGCTCTCGCTCTCGTTTCCCCGCTCGCGCTCTCGCTCTCGTTTCCCCGCTCGCGCTCTCGCTCTCGTTTCCCCGCTCGCGCTCTCGCTCTCGTTTCCCCGCTCGCGCTCTCGCTCTCGTTTCCCCGCTCGCGCTCTCGCTCTCGTTTCCCCGCTCGCGCTCTCGCTCTCGTTTCCCCGCTCGCGCTCTCGCTCTCGTTTCCCCGCTCGCGCTCTCGCTCTCGTTTCCCCGCTCGCGCTCTCTCTCTCGTTTCCCCGCTCGCGCTCTCACCTCTCTCTCGTTTCCCCGCTCGCGCTCTCACCTCTCTCTCGTTTCCCCGCTCGCGCTCTCACCTCTCTCTCGTTTCCCCGCTCGCGCTCTCACCTCTCTCTCGTTTCCCCGCTCGCGCTCTCACCTCTCTCTCGTTTCCCCGCTCGCGCTCTCACCTCTCTCTCGTTTCCCCGCTCGCGCTCTCACCTCTCTCTCGTTTCCCCGCTCGCGCTCTCACCTCTCTCTCGTTTCCCCGCTCGCGCTCTCACCTCTCTCTCGTTTCCCCGCTCGCGCTCTCACCTCTCTCTCGTTTCCCCGCTCGCGCTCTCACCTCTCTCTCTCTCTCTAGGTGAGTACGGTCTCCGGAATAAGCGTGAGGTGTGGAGAGTGAAGTTCACTTTGGCCAAGATCCGTAAAGCTGCCCGAGAGTTGCTGACCCTGGACGAGAAGGATCCAAAACGTCTCTTTGAAGGTGAGCGAGTCCCACATACTCCCCGTGGGAACGAGTCCCTCATTGCGCCCCCACTCCCCGCGGGAGCGAGTCCCACATTCTCCCCCACTCCCCGCGGGAGCGAGTCCCTCATTGTATCCCCCACTCCCCGCGGGAGCGAGTCCCTCATTGTATCCCCCACTCCCCGCGGGAGCGAGTCCCACATTCTCCCCCCCCTCCCCCTGGGAACGAGTCCCTCATTGCGCCGCTCCCCGTGGGAGCGAGTCCCTCATTGCGTGCTCCCTGCGGGAGCGAGTCCCTCATTGTGTCCCCCACTCCCCGCGGGAGCGAGTCCCTCTTTGGTTCCCCCCGCTCCCCACGGGAGCGAGTCCCTCATTGCGTCTCCCCGCGGGAGCGAGTCCCTCATTGCATCCCCAACTCCCCGCGGGAACGAGTCCCTCATTGCGCCTCCCCGCGGGAACGAGTCCCTCATTGTGTCCCCCCTGCTCTTTGCCAAGTCGATGATGATTAGTTATCCCTGTCAGATACTCGTGTTGACTGTTCTTAATCTGAGACTTGTCTGAGCCGCAGGCGACGTTCCCCATCGATCTCTGCCTCCCCTGTGTGTGTGCTAACGGCTCCCCCGCTCGGTGTCCCCGGCAGGGAACGCTCTGCTACGACGTCTGGTGCGCATCGGAGTCCTCGACGAGACTAAGATGAAGCTGGATTACATCCTGGGCTTGAAGATCGAAGATTTCCTCGAGAGACGTCTTCAGACTCAAGTCTTCAAACTGGGACTCGCCAAGTCGATTCACCATGCCCGGGTCCTCATCCGGCAGAGGCACATCAGGTAGGGGTATGCCCCCGCTCACTGGGAACTCAGACACTGCCAGGGACAGCACGGGGTTAGGTACAGAGTAAAGCTCCCTCTACACTGTCCCCATCAAACACTCCCAGGACAGGTACAGGCCGGGGTTAGCAACAGAGTAAAGCTTCCTCTACACTGTCCCCATCAAACACTCCCAGGACAGGTACAGCACGGGGTTAGATACAGAGTAAAGCTCCCTCTACACTGTCCCCATCAAACACCCCCAGGGCAGGTACAGCACGGGGTTAGATACAGAGTAAAGCTCCCTCTACACTGTCCCCATCAAACACCCCCAGGGCAGGTACAGCACGGGGTTAGAGACAGAGTAAAGCTCCCTCTACACTGTCCCCATCAAACACTCCCAGGACAGGTACAGCACGGGGTTAGATACAGAGTAAAGCTCCCTCTACACAGTCCCCATCAAACACTCCCAGGACAGGTACAGCACAGGGTTAGATACAGAGTAAACCTCCCTCTACACTGTCCCCCATCAAACACTCCCAGGACAGGTACAGCACGGGGTTAGATACAGAGTAAAGCTCCCTCTACACTGTCCCCATCAAACACTCCCAGGACAGGTACAGCACGGGGTTAGATACAGAGTAAAGCTCCCTCTACACTGTCCCCATCAAACACTCCCAGGACAGGTACAGCACAGGGTTAGATACAGAGGAGACTCCTGTTAAACAAGATCCCCTTTTTGTTTTTGTGCACAGAACATGAGGCCTGTGGGGACACTGGGGGGGGTCGATACGACTCTGGGAGGGGTTGTGTTCAGCAAGGTCAATGCAGTGTCTGTATACCTTGCCTCGCAGACGGAGAGAGAGAGAACGAGGGAGAGAGCTCTCCGCTTGCCGGTCGGTGTGACGGCCGATTCTGTGGACAAAGAGGTAATGTCCGAGGCTTCACCTGCTGGGCGTGGGAGACGTGGGTTTGTCCTGCGTGGCGTGGGATTGTGCTATCAGCCTGTGGTTACTCCTACCCTGCGCCAGCTGTGGGGGGGGGGCTGCACCATCTGTTTGTGTACGCGGAGATTCACCCCTCTCTGTCCCCTCTCCCTCCCTCCCCTGTCTCTCTTTCCCCCCCCCCCCCCCTCCAATCCAGGGTCCGGAAGCAAGTGGTCAACATCCCGTCCTACATCGTGCGTCTGGACTCCCAGAAGCACATTGACTTCTCGCTCAGGTCGCCGTACGGGGGTGGCCGTCCCGGACGAGTCAAGCGCAAGAACGCCAAAAAGGCTCTGGGCGGAGGAGCTGCTGCTGACGACGAGGAGGAGGACTGAGCTGCTGGAGTTCTGAGGGGGAGGTGTGGGGGGGAAAAGAGTGGCTCCTCACAGAGGCAACCGAATAAAGAATTATTTCTTCTTTGACCCCCCCGGTGTTTTGTGTTCTCTATTCGGCAACCGTTGAGAGCGAGGCCACACCCAGTCGAAGAGCTCGGTGGCTTTACGTTGTCCTCTCAGGTGGGGTTCGTGCGCTTTCCTCCGTCCCGGTTTCCGTGTCCCGCGGTCAGACCCACACTCGGAGCACCGTGCACAGTCCTGGTCTCCGTATCCCTCGGTTAGACCCACACTCGGAGCACCGTGCACAGTCCCGGTCTCCGTATCCCTCGGTTAGACCCACACTCGGAGCACCGTGCACAGTCCCGGTCTCCGTATCCCTCGGTTAGACACACACTCGGAGCACCATGCACAGTCCCGGTCTCCGTATCCCTCGGTTAGACCCACACTCGGAGCACCGTGCACAGTCCCGGTCTCTTTGAAATGGAAAGTCATTGGCAAATAGGGTTAAGGAAAACCCCACAGATTTTTACACGTACATAAAAAGCAAGAGGGTAGCCAGGGGAAGGGTTGGCCCACTGAAGGACAGGGGAGGGAATCTGTGTGGAGCCAGAGGAAATGGGCGAGGTACTAAATGAATACTTGCATCAGTATTCACCAAAGAGAAGGAATTGGTAGATGTTGAGTCTGGAGAAGGGGGTGTAGATAGCCTGCGTCACATTGTGATCCAAAAAGACGAGGTGTTGGGTGTCCAGTGATCCCTGGGTTAGAGAGAGAGGGGAAATCAGCCAGGGTTCCTGCTCCTGATCACTGTCCAGTGATCCCTGGGTTAGAGAGAGAGAGGAGAAATCAGCCAGGGTTCCTGCTCCTGATCACTGTCCAGTGATCCCTGGGTTAGAGAGAGAGAGGGGGGAAATCAGCCAGGGTTCCTGCTCCTGATCACTGTCCAGTGATCCCTGGGTTAGAGAGAGAGAGGGGCAATCAGCCAGGGTTCCTGCTCCTGATCACTGTCCAGTGATCCCTGGGTTAGAGAGAGAGAGGGGAAATCAGCCAGGGTTCCTGCTCCTGATCACTGTCCCGTGATCCCTGGGTTAGAGAGAGAGAGGAAATCAGCCAGGGTTCCTGCTCCTGATCACTGTCCAGTGATCCCTGGGTTAGAGAGAGAGAGGGGAAATCAGCCAGGATTCCTGCTCCTGATCACTGTCCAGTGATCCCTGGGTTAGAGAGAGAGGGGAAATCAGCCAGGGTTCCTGCTCCTGATCACTGTCCAGTGATCCCTGGGTTAGAGAGAGAGGGGAAATCAGCCAGGGTTCCTGCTCCTGATCACTGTCCAGTGATCCCTGGGTTAGAGAGAGAGAGGAAATCAGCCAGGGTTCCTGATCCTGATCACTGTCCAGTGATCCCTGGGTTAGAGAGAGAGGGGGGAAATCAGCCAGGGTTCCTGCTCCTGATCACTGTCCAGTGATCCCTGGGTTAGAGAGAGAGGGGAAATCAGCCAGGGTTCCTGCTCCTGATCACTGTCCAGTGATCCCTGAGTTAGAGAGAGAGAGGGGAAATCAGCCAGGGTTCCTGCTCCTGATCACTGTCCAGTGATCCCTGGGTTAACCCAGGGGCAAGGTTTAGAGTAGATGTACGAGGCAAGTTTTTTACACAGAGGGTAGTGGGTGCCTGGAACTCGCTGCCGGAGGAGGTGGTGGAAGCAGGGACGATAGGGACATTTAAGGGGCATCTTGACAAATATGGGAATGGAGGGATACGGACCCAGGAAGTGTAGAAGATTGTAGTTTAGTCGGGCACCATGGTCGGCACGGGCTTGGAGGGCCGAAGGGCCTGTTCCTGTGCTGTACATTTCTTTGTTCTTTATCACTCAGTTACACACAGCGATCAGGGACCCTGGCTGATTTCCCCTCTATCTCTCTCTCTAACCCAGGGATCACTGGACAGTGATCAGGAGCAGGAACCCTGGCTGATTTCCCGTCTCTCTAACCCAGGGATCACTGGACAGTGATCAGGAGCAGGAACCCTGGCTGATATCCCCTCTCTCTCTAACCCAGGGATCACTGGACAGTGATCAGGAGCAGGAACCCTGGCTGATTTCCCCCCTCTCTCTCTAACCCAGGGATCACTGGACAGTGATCAGGAGCAGGAACCCTGGCTGATTTCCCCTCTCTCTCTAACCCAGGGATCACTGGACAGTGATCAGGAGCAGGAACCCTGGCTGATTTCCTCTCTCTCTCTCTAACCCAGGGATCACTGGACAGTGATCAGGAACAGGAACCCTGGCTGATTTCCCCTCTCTCTCTAACCCAGGGATCACTGGAAAGTGATCAGGAGCAGGAACCCTGGCTGATTTCCTCTCTCTCTCTCTAACCCAGGGATCACTGGAAAGTGATCAGGAGCAGGAACCCTGGCTGATTTCCTCTCTCTCTCTCTAACCCAGGGATCACTGGACAGTGATCAGGAGCAGGAACCCTGGCTGATTTCCCGTCTCTCTCTAACCCAGGGATCACTGGACAGTGATCAGGAGCAGGAACCCTGGCTGATTTCCCCTCTCTCTCTAACCCAGGGATCACTGGACAGTGATCAGGAACAGGAACCCTGGCTGATTTCCCCTCTCTCTCTAACCCAGGAATCACTGGTCAGGAGCAGGAACCCTGGCTGATTTCCCCCCTCTCTCTCTACCCCAGGGATCACTGGACAGTGATCAGGAGAAGGAACCCTGGCTGATTTCCCCTCTCTCTCTCTAACCCAGGGATCACTGGACAGTGATCAGGAGCAGGAACCCTGGCTGATTTCCCCTCTCTCTATCTCTAACCCAGGGATCACTGGACAGTGATCAGGAGCAGGAACCCTGGCTGATTTCCCCCCTCTCTCTAACCCAGGGATCACTGGACAGTGATCAGGAGCAGGAACCCTGGCTGATTTCCCCTCTCTCTCTCTAACCCAGGGATCACTGGACAGTGATCAGGAGCAGGAACCCTGGCTGATTTCCCGTCTCTCTCTAACCCAGGGATCACTGGACAGTGATCAGGAGCAGGAACCCTGGCTGATTTCCCCTCTCTCTCTCTCCAACCCAGGGATCACTGGACAGTGATCAGGAGCAGGAACCCTGGCTGATTTCGTCTCTCTCTCTCTAACCCAGGGATCACTGGACAGTGATCAGGAGCAGGAACCCTGGCTGATTTCCCGTCTCTCTCTAACCCAGGGATCACTGGACAGTGATCAGGAGCAGGAACCCTGGCTGATTTCCCCTCTCTCTCTCTCCAACCCAGGGATCACTGGACAGTGATCAGGAGCAGGAACCCTGGCTGATTTCCCCTCTCTCTCTCTAACCCAGGGATCACTGGACCGTGATCAGGAGCAGGAACCCTGGCTGATTTCCCCTCTCTCTCTCTAACCCAGGGATCACTGGACAGTGATCAGGAGCAGGAACCCTGGCTGATTTCCGCTGTCTCTCTATCCCAGGGCTCACTGGGCAGTGATCAGGAGCAGGAACCCTGGCTGATTTCCCCTCTCTCTCTCTAACCCAGGGATCACTGGACATTGATCAGGAGCAGGAACCCTGGCTGATTTCCCCTCTCTCTCTAACCCAGCGATCACTGGACAGAGATCAGGAGCAGGAACCCTGGCTGATTTCCCCCCTCTCTCTCTCTAACCCAGGGATCACTGGACAGTGATCAGGAGCAGGAACCCTGGCTGATTTCCCCTCTCTCTCTAACCCAGGGATCACTGGACAGTGATCAGGAGCAGGAACCCTGGCTGATTTCCCCTCTCTCTCTAACCCAGGGATCACTGGACAGTGATTAGGAGCAGGAACCCTGGCTGATTTCCCCTCTCTCTCTCTAACCTAGGGATCACTGGACAGTGATCAGGAGCAGGAACACTGGCTGATTTCCCCTCTCTCTCTAACCCAGGGATCACTGGACAGTGATCAGGAGCAGGAACCCTGGCTGATTTCCCCTCTCTCTCTAACCCAGGGATCACTGGACAGGGATCAGGAGCAGGAACCCTGGCTGATTTCCCCTCTCTCTCTCTCTAACCCAGGGATCACTGGACAGTGATCAGGAGCAGGAATCCTGGCTGATTTCCTCTCTCTCTCTCTAACCCAGGGATCACTGGACAGTGATCAGGAGCAGGAACCCTGGCTGATTTCCCGTCTCTCTCTAACCCAGGGATCACTGGACAGTGATCAGGAGCAGGAACCCTGGCTGATTTCCCCTCTCTCTCTAACCCAGGGATCACTGGACAGTGATCAGGAACAGGAACCCTGGCTGATTTCCCCTCTCTCTCTAACCCAGGAATCACTGGTCAGGAGCAGGAACCCTGGCTGATTTCCCCCCTCTCTCTCTACCCCAGGGATCACTGGACAGTGATCAGGAGAAGGAACCCTGGCTGATTTCCCCTCTCTCTCTCTAACCCAGGGATCACTGGACAGTGATCAGGAGCAGGAACCCTGGCTGATTTCCCCTCTCTCTCTCTAACCCAGGGATCACTGGACAGTGATCAGGAGCAGGAACCCTGGCTGATTTCCCCTCTCTCTCTAACCCAGGGATCAGTGGACAGTGACCAGGAGCAGGAACGCCGGGCGATTTGGAGGGAACGAGAGGTAGGGAAAGGTTAAAACGAGGAGACAAGTTGGGTTGACAGCTGTGATTTGTAAACGCTGGGTGGAGTTCCATTCTCAGCGATGATTAGGGAGGGGACTTGGTGACTCGATACGGGTGAGGTGCCAGAGTACGATCCGAGCTCAGCAGTGACCAGGCTGTGGACAAGCGAGGGTGTGGGCCATCCCGTTTCAGATTGGGAACCGATGCACAAACCACCGATCCCTCGGAATCCGTGAGGTGACACTGCCGAGGGTAACAGGGACAGCGCTCGCTCGTGAGGGAGACGGAGAAGGGCTTTGAGAGACAGAGGTGAGCTGGGATCTGGAGGAGGATGTGACACTAATCCGTTCTTAATACTATCCCACGGTCCCTGGATTAGAGAGAGAGAGAGGGGGGAAATCAGCCAGGGTTCCTGCTCCTGATCACTGTCCAGTGATCCCTGGGTTAGAGAGAGAGGGGAAATCAGCCAGGGTTCCTGCTCCTGATCACTGTCCAGTGATCCCTGGGTTAGAGAGAGAGAGAGGGGAAATCAGCCAGGGTTCCTGCTCCTGATCACTGTCCAGTGATCCCTGGGTTAGAGAGAGAGAGGGGAAATCAGCCAGGGTACCTGCTCCTGATCACTGTCCAGTGATCCCTGGGTTAGAGAGAGAGAGAGGGGAAATCAGCCAGGGTTCCTGCTCCTGATCACTGTCCAGTGATCCCTGGGTTAGAGAGAGAGGGGAAATCAGCCAGGGTTCCTGCTCCTGATCACTGTCCAGTGATCCCTGGGTTAGAGAGAGAGAGAGGAAATCAGCCAGGGTTCCTGCTCCTGATCACTGTCCAGTGATCCCTGGGTTAGAGAGAGAGAGGAAATCAGCCAGGGTTCCTGCTCCTGATCACTGTCCAGTGATCCCTGGGTTAGAGAGAGAGGGGGGAAATCAGCCAGGGTTCCTGCTCCTGATCACTGTCCAGTGATCCCTGGGTTAGAGAGAGAGAGGGGAAATCAGCCAGGGTTCCTGCTCCTGATCACTGTCCAGTGATCCCTGGGTTAGAGAGAGAGAGGGGAAATCAGCCAGGGTTCCTGCTCCTGATCACTGTCCAGTGATCCCTGGGTTAGAGAGAGAGGGGAAATCAGCCAGGGTTCCTGCTCCTGATCACTGTCCAGTGATCACTGGGTTAGAGAGAGAGGGGAAATCAGCCAGGGTTCCTGCTCCTGATCTCTGTCCAGTGATCCCTGGGTTAGAGAGAGAGGGGAAATCAGCCAGGGTTCCTGCTCCTGATCACTGTCCAGTGATCCCTGGGTTAGAGAGAGAGAGGGGAAATCAGCCTGGGTTCCTGCTCCTGATCACTGTCCAGTGATCCCTGGGTTAGAGAGAGGGGGGAAATCAGCCATGGTTCCTGCTCCTGATCACTGTCCAGTGATCCCTGGGTTAGAGAGAGGGGAAATCAGCCAGGGTTCCTGATCCTGATCACTGTCCAGTGATCTCTGGGTTAGAGAGAGAGAGGGGAAATCAGCCGGGGTTCCTGCTCCTGATCACTGTCCAGTGATCCCTGGGTTAGAGAGAGAGGGGAAATCAGCCAGGGTTCCTGCTCCTGATCACTGTCCAGTGATCCCTGGGTTAGTGAGAGAGAGGGGAAATCAGCCAGGGTTCCTGCTCCTGATCACTGTCCACTGATCCTTGGGTTTGAGAGAGAGAGGAAATCAGCCAGGGTTCCTGCTCCTGATCACTGTCCAGTGATCCCTGGGTTAGAGAGAGAGAGAGGGGAAATCAGCCAGGGTTCCTGCTCCTGATCACTGTCCAGTGATCCCTGGGTTAGAGAGAGAGAGAGGGGAAATCAGCCAGGGTTACTGCTTCTGATCACTGTCCAGTGATCCGTGGGTTAGAGAGAGAGGAAATCAGCCAGGGCTCCTGCTCTTGATCACTGTCCAGTGATCCCTGGGTTAGAGAGAGGGGAAATCAGCCAGGGTTCCTGCTCATCACTGTCCAGTGATCCCTGGGTAAGAGAGAGAGAGGGGAAATCAGCCAGGGTTCCTGCTCCTGATCACTGTCCAATGACCCCTGGCTTAGAGAGAGAGAGAGGGGAAATCAGCCAGGGTTCCTGCTCCTGATCACTGTCCAGTGATCCCTGGCTTAGAGAGAGAGAGAGGGGAAATCAGCCAGGGTTCCTGCTCCTGATCACTGTCCAGTGATCTCTGGGTTAGAGAGAGAGGGGAAATCAGCCAGGGTTCCTGCTCCTGATCACTGTCCAGTGATCCCTGGGTTAGAGAGAGAGGGGAAATCAGCCAGGGTTCCTGCTCCTGATCACTGTCCAGTGATCCCTGGGTTAGAGAGAGAGGGGACATCAGCCAGGGTTCCTGCTCCTGATCACTGTCCAGTGATCCCTGGCTGAGAGAGAGAGAGAGGGGAAATCAGCCAGGGTTCCTGCTCCTGATCACTGTCCAGTGATCCCTGGGTTAGAGAGAGAGGGGGGGAAATCAGCCAGGGTTCCTGCTCCTGATCACTGTCCAGTGATCCCTGGGTTAGAGAGAGAGAGAGGAAATCAGCCAGGGTTTCTGCTCCTGATCACTGTCCAGTGATCCCTGGGTTAGAGAGAGAGAGGGGAAATCAGCCAGGGTTCCTGCTCCCGATCACTGTCCAGTGATCCCTGGGTTAGAGAGAGAGAGGAAATCAGCCAGGGTTTCTGCTCCTGATCACTGTCCAGTGATCCCTGGGTTAGAGAGAGAGAGGGGAAATCAGCCAGGGTTCCTGCTCCCGATCACTGTCCAGTGATCCCTGGGTTAGAGAGAGAGAGGAAATCAGCCAGGGTTTCTGCTCCTGATCACTGTCCAGTGATCCCTGGGTTAGAGAGAGAGGGGAAATCAGCCAGGGTTCCTGCTCCTGATCACTGTCCAGTGATTCCTGGGTTAACCCAGGGGCAAGGTTTAGAGTAGATGTACGAGGCAAGTTTTTTACACCGAGGGTACTGGGTGCCTGGAACTCGCTACCGGAGGAGGTGGTGGAAGCAGGGACGATAGGGACATTTAAGGGGCATCTTGACAAATACATGAATAGGATGGGAATAGAGGGATACGGACCCAGGAAGTGTAGAAGATTGTAGTTTAGTCGGGCAGCATGGTCGGCACGGGCTTGGAGGGCCGAAGGGCCTGTTCCTGTGCTGTACATTTCTCTGTTCTTTGTTCTTTATCACTCAGTTACACACAGCGATCAGGGACCCTGGCTGATTTCCCCTCTCTCCCTCTCTCTAACCCAGGGATCACTGGACAGTGATCAGGAGCAGGAACCCTGGCTGATTTCCCCTCTCTCTCTAACCCAGGGATCACTGGACAGTGATCAGGAGCAGGAACCCTGGCTGATTTCCCCCCTCTCTCTAACCCAGGGATCACTGGACAGTGATCAGGAGCAGGAACCCTGGCTGATTTCCCCTCTCTCTCTCTAACCCAGGGATCACTGGACAGTGATCAGGAGCAGGAACCCTGGCTGATTTCCCCTCTCTCTATCTCTAACCCAGGGATCACTGGACAGTGATCAGGAGCAGGAACCCTGGCTGATTTCCCCCCTCTCTCTAACCCAGGGATCACTGGACAGTGATCAGGAGCAGGAACCCTGGCTGATTTCCCCTCTCTCTCTCTAACCCAGGGATCACTGGACAGTGATCAGGAGCAGGAACCCTGGCTGATTTCCCCTCTCTCTCTCTAACCCAGGGATCACTGGACAGTGACCAGGAGCAGGAACCCTGGCTGATTTCCCCTCTCTCTCTCTCTAACCCAGGGATCACTGGACAGTGATCAGGAGCAGGAACCCTGGCTGATTTCCCCTCTCTCTCTAACCCAGGGATCACTGGACAGTGATCAGGAGCAGGAACCCTGGCTGATTTCCCCTCTCTCTCTCTAACCCAGGGATCACTGGACAGTGATCAGGAGCAGGAACCCTGGCTGATTTCCCGTCTCTCTCTAACCCAGGGATCACTGGACAGTGATCAGGAGCAGGAACCCTGGCTGATTTCCCCTCTCTCTCTCTCCAACCCAGGGATCACTGGACAGTGATCAGGAGCAGGAACCCTGGCTGATTTCGTCTCTCTCTCTCTAACCCAGGGATCACTGGACAGTGATCAGGAGCAGGAACCCTGGCTGATTTCCCGTCTCTCTCTAACCCAGGGATCACTGGACAGTGATCAGGAGCAGGAACCCTGGCTGATTTCCCCTCTCTCTCTCTCCAACCCAGGGATCACTGGACAGTGATCAGGAGCAGGAACCCTGGCTGATTTCCCCTCTCTCTCTCTAACCCAGGGATCACTGGACCGTGATCAGGAGCAGGAACCCTGGCTGATTTCCCCTCTCTCTCTCTAACCCAGGGATCACTGGACAGTGATCAGGAGCAGGAACCCTGGCTGATTTCCGCTGTCTCTCTATCCCAGGGCTCACTGGGCAGTGATCAGGAGCAGGAACCCTGGCTGATTTCCCCTCTCTCTCTCTAACCCAGGGATCACTGGACATTGATCAGGAGCAGGAACCCTGGCTGATTTCCCCTCTCTCTCTAACCCAGCGATCACTGGACAGAGATCAGGAGCAGGAACCCTGGCTGATTTCCCCCCTCTCTCTCTCTAACCCAGGGATCACTGGACAGTGATCAGGAGCAGGAACCCTGGCTGATTTCCCCTCTCTCTCTAACCCAGGGATCACTGGACAGTGATCAGGAGCAGGAACCCTGGCTGATTTCCCCTCTCTCTCTAACCCAGGGATCACTGGACAGTGATTAGGAGCAGGAACCCTGGCTGATTTCCCCTCTCTCTCTCTAACCTAGGGATCACTGGACAGTGATCAGGAGCAGGAACACTGGCTGATTTCCCCTCTCTCTCTCTAACCCAGGGATCACTGGACAGTGATCAGGGGCAGGAACCCTGGCTGATTTCCCCTCTCTCTCTCTAACCCAGGGATCACTGGACAGGGATCAGGAGCAGGAACCCTGGCTGATTTCCCCCCTCTCTCTCTCTAACCCAGGGATCACTGGACAGTGATCAGGAGCAGGAACCCTGGCTGATTTCCCCTCTCTCCCTCTCTCTAACCCAGGGATCACTGGACAGTGATCAGGAGCAGGAACCCTGGCTGATTTCCTCTCTCTCTCTCTCTAACCCAGGGATCACTGGACAGTGACCAGGAGCAGGAACCCTGGCTGATTTCCCCTCTCTCCCTCTAACCCAGGGATCACTGGACAGTGATCAGGAGCAGGAACCCTGGCTGATTTCCCCTCTCTCTCTCACCCAGGAATCACTGGACAGTGATCAGGAGCAGGAACCCTGGCTGATTTCTCCTCTCTCTCTCTAACCCACGGATCACTGGACAGTGATCAGGAGCAGGAACCCTGGCTGATTTCCTCTCTCTCTCTCTCTAAGCCAGGGATCAGTGGACAGTGATCAGGAGCAGGAACCCTGGCTGATTTCCCCTCTCTCGCTGTCTCTAACGCAGGGATCACTGGACAGTGATCAGGAGCAGGAACCCTGGCTGATTTCCCCTCTCTCTCTCTCACCCAGGGATCACTGGACAGTGATCAGGAGCAGGAACCCTGGCTGATTTCCCCTCTCTCTCTCTAACCCACGGATCACTGGACAGTGATCAGGAGCAGGAACCCTGGCTGATTTCCCCTCTCTCTCCAACCCAGGGATCACTGGATGGTGATCAGGAGCAGGAACCCAGGCTGATTTCCCCTCTCTCTCTCTAACCCAGGGATCACTGGACAGTGATCAGGAGCAGGAACCCTGGCTGATTTCCCCTCTCTCTCCCTCTAACCCAGGGATCACTGGACAGTGATCAGGAGCAGGAACCCTGGCTGATTTCCCCTCTCGCTCTCTCTAACCCAGGGATCACTGGACAGTGATCAGGAGCAGGAACCCTGGCTGATTTCCCCTCTCTCTCTCTAACCCAGGGATCACTGGACAGTGATCAGGAGCAGGAACCCTGGCTGATTTCCTCTCTCCCTCTAACCCAGGGATCACTGGACAGTGATCAGGAGCAGGAACCCTGGCTGGTTTCCTCTCTCTCTCTTACCCAGGGATCACTGGACAGTGATCAGGAGCAGGAACCAAGGCTGATTTCCCCTCTCTCTCTCGAACCCAGGGATCACTGGGCAGTGATCAGGAGCAGGAACCCTGGCTGATTTCCCCTCTCTCTCTAACCCAGGGATCACTGGACAGTGATCAGGAGCAGGAACCCTGGCTGATTTCCCCTCTCTCTCTAACCCAGGGATCACTGGACAGTGATCAGGAGCAGGAACCCTGGCTGATTTCCCCTCTCTCTCTCTAACCCAGGGATCACTGGACAGTGATCAGGAGCAGGAACCCTGGCTGATTTCCCCGCTCTCTAACCCAGGGTTCACTGGACAGTGATCAGGAGCAGGAATCCTGGCTGATTTCCCCTCTCTCTCTCTAACCCAGGGATCACTGGACAGTGATCAGGAGCAGGAACCCTGGCTGATTTCCCCTCTCTCCCTAACCCAGGGATCACTGGACAGTGATCAGGAGCAGGAACCCTGGCTGATTTCCCCTCTCTCTCTAACCCAGGGATCACTGGACAGTGATCAGGAGCAGGAACCCTGGCTGATTTCCCCTCCCTCTCTAACCCAGGGATCACTGGACAGTGATCAGGAGCAGGAACCCTGGCTGATTTCCCCTCTCTCTCTCTAACCCAGGGTTCACTGGACAGTGATCAGGAGCAGGAATCCTGGCTGATTTTCCCTCTCTCTCTCTAACCCAGGGATCACTGGACAGTGATCAGGAGCAGGAACCCTGGCTGATTTCCCCTCTCTCTCTCTAACCCAGGGATCACTGGACAGTGATCAGGAGCAGGAACCCTGGCTGATTTCCCCTCTCTCTCTAACACAGGGATCACTGGACAGTGATCAGGAGCAGGAACCCTGGCTGATTTCCCCTCTCTCTCTCTAACCCAGGGATCACTGGACAGTGATCAGGAGCAGGAACCCTGGCTGATTTCCCCTCTCTCTAACCCAGGGTTCACTGGACAGTGATCAGGAGCAGGAATCCTGGCTGATTTCCCCTCTCTGTCTCTAACCCAGGGATCACTGGACAGTGATCAGGAGCAGGAACCCTGGCTGATTTCCCCCCTCTCTCTCTCTAACCCAGGGATCACTGGACAGTGATCAGGAGCAGGAACCCTGGCTGATTTCCCCTCTCTCTCTAACCCAGGGATCACTGGACAGTGATCAGGAGCAGGAACCCTGGCTGATTTCCCCTCTCTCTAACCCAGGGATCACTGGACAGTGATCAGGAGCAGGAACCCTGGCTGATTTCTCCTCTCTCTCTCTAACCCAGGCATCACTGGACAGTGATCAGGAGCAGGAACCCTGGTTGATTTCCCCTCTCTCTCTGTCTAACCCAGGGATCACTGGGCATTGATCAGGAGCAGGAACCCTGGCTGATTTCCTCTCTCTCTCTAACCCAGGGATCACTGGACAGTGATCAGGAGCAGGAACCCTGGCTGATTTCCTCTCTCTCTCTAACCCAGGGATCACTGGACAGTGATCAGGAGCAGGAACCCTGGCTGATTTCCTCTCTCTCTCTCTCTAACCCAGGGATCACTGGACAGTGATCAGGAGCAGGAACCCTGGCTGATTTCCCCTCTCTCTCTCTAACCCAGGGATCACTGTACAGTGATCAGGAGCAGGAACCCTGGCTGATTTCCCCTCTCTCTCTCACCCAGGGATCACTGGACAGTGATCAGGAGCAGGAACCCTGGCTGATTTCCCCTCTCTCTCTAAGCCAGGGATCAGTGGACAGTGATCAGGAGCAGGAACCCTGGCTGATTTCCCCTCTCTCGCTGTCTCTAACGCAGGGATCACTGGACAGTGATCAGGAGCAGGAACCCTGGCTGATTTCCCCTCTCTCTCTCTCACCCAGGGATCACTGGACAGTGATCAGGAGCAGGAACCCTGGCTGATTTCCCCTCTCTCTAACCCAGGGATCACTGGACAGTGATCAGGAGCAGGAACCCTGGCTGATTTCCTCTCTCTCTCTCTAAGCCAGGGATCAGTGGACAGTGATCAGGAGCAGGAACCCTGGCTGATTTCCCCTCTCTCTCTCTAACCCAGGGATCACTGGACAGTGATCAGGAGCAGGAACCCTGGCTGATTTCCCCTCTCTCTCTCTCTAACCCAGGGATCACTGGACAGTGATCAGGACCAGGAACGCAGGCTGATTTCCCCTCTCTCTCTCTAACCCAGGGATCACTGGACAGTGATCAGGAGCAGGAACCCTGGCTGATTTCCCCTCTCTCTCTCTAACCCAGGGATCACTGGACAGTGATCAGGAGCAGGAACCCTGGCTGATTTCCCCTCTCTCTCTCTAACCCAGGGATCAGTGGACAGTGATCAGGAGCAGGAACCCTGGCTGATTTCCCCTCTCTCTCTCTAACCCAGGGATCACTGGACAGTGATCAGGAGCAGGAACCCTGGCTGATTTCCCCCTCTCTCTCTAACCCAGGGATCACTGGACAGTGATCAGGAGCAGGAACCCTGGCTGATTTCCCCTCTCTCTCTAACCCAGGGATCACTGGACAGTGATCAGGAGCAGGAACCCTGGCTGATTTCCCCTCTCTCTCTCTCTAACCCAGGGATCACTGGACAGTGATCAGGAGCAGGAACCCTGGCTGATTTCCCCTCTCTCTCTCTGTCTCTAACGCAGGGATCACTGGACAGTGATCATGAGCAGGAACACTGGCTGATTTCCCCTCTCTCTCTCTAACCTGGGATCACTGGACAGTGATCAGGAGCAGGAACCCTGGCTGATTTCCCCTCTCTCGCTCTAACCCAGGGATCAGTGGACAGTGACCAGGAGCAGGAACCCTGGCTGATTTCCCCTCTCTCTCTCTAACCCAGGGATCACTGGACAGTGATCAGGAGCAGGAACCCTGGCTGATTTCCCCCCTCTCTCTAACCCAGGGATCACTGGACAGTGATCAGGAGCAGGAACCCTGGCTGATTTCCCCTCTCTCTCTCTAACCCAGGGGTCACTGGACAGGGAGCAGGAACCCTGGCTGATTTCCCCTCTCTCTCTCTAACCCAGGGTTCACTGGACAGTGATCAGGAGCAGGAACCCTGGCTGATTTCCTCACTCTCTCTCTAACCCAGGGATCACTGGACAGTGATCAGGAGCAGGAGCCCTGGCTGATTTCCCCTCTCTCTCTCTCTAACCCAGGGATCACTGGACAGTGATCAGGAGCAGGAACCCAGGCTGATTTCCCCTCTCTCTCTCTAACCCAGGTATCACTGGACAGTGATCAGGAGCAGGAACCCAGGCTGATTTCCCCTCTCTCTCTAACCCAGGGATCACTGGAAAGTGATCAGGAGCAGGAACCCTGGCTGATTTCCCCTCTCTCTAACCCAGGGATCACTGGACAGTGATCAGGAGCAGGAACCCTGGCTGATTTCCTCTCTCTCTCACTAACCCAGGGATCACTGGACAGTGATCAGGAGCAGGAACCCTGGCTGATTTCCCCTCTCGCTCTCTCTAACCCAGGGATCACTGGACAGTGATCAGGAGCAGGAACCCTGGCTGATTTCCCCTCTCTCTCTAACCCAGGGATCACTGGACAGTGATCAGGAGCAGGAACCCTGGCTGATTTCCTCTCTCTCTCACTAACCCAGGGATCACTGGACAGTGATCAGGAGCAGGAACCCTGGCTGATTTCCCCTCTCGCTTTCTCTAACCCAGGGATCACTGGACAGTGATCAGGAGCAGGAACCCTGGCTGATTTCCCCTCTCTCTCTAACCCAGGGATCACTGGACAGTGATCAGGAGCAGGAACCCTGGCTGATTTCCCCTCTCTCTCACTCTAACCCAGGGATCACTGGACACTGACCAGGAGCAGGAACCCTGGCTGATTTCCCCTCTCTCTCTAACCCAGGGATCACTGGACAGTGATCAGGAGCAGGAACCCTACCTGATTTCCCCTCTCTCTCTCTAACCCAGGGATCACTGGACAGTGATCAGGAGCAGGAACCCTGGCTGATTTCCCCTCTCTCTCTCTCTAACCCAGGGATCACTGGACAGTGATCAGGAGCAGGAACCCTGGCTGATTTCCCCCCTCTCTCTCTAACCCAGGGATCACTGGACAGTGATCAGGAGCAGGAACCCTGGCTGATTTCCCCCCTCGCTCTCTCTAACCCAGGGATCACTGGACAGTGATCAGGAGCAGGAATCCTGGCTGATTTCCTCTCTCTCTCTCTAACCCAGGGATCACTGGACAGCGATCAGGAGCAGGAACCCTGGCTGATTTCCTCTCTCTCTCTCTAACCCAGGGATCACTGGCCAGTGATCAGGAGCAGGAACCCTGGCTGATTTCCCCTCTCTCTCTCTAACCCAGGGATCACTGGACAATGATCTGGAGCAGGAACCCTGGCTGATTTCCCCCCTCTCTCTAACCCAGGGATCACTGGACAGTGATCAGGAGCAGGAACCCTGGCTGATTTCCCCTCTCTCTAACCCAGGGATCACTGGACAGTGATCAGGAGCAGGAACCCTGGCTGATTTCCCCTCTCTCTCTCTAACCCAGGGATCACTGGACAGTGATCAGGAGCAGGAACCCTGGCTGATTTCCCCCCTCTCTCTAACCCAGGGATCACTGGACAGTGATCAGGAGCAGGAACCCTGGCTGATTTCCCCTCTCTCTAACCCAGGGATCACAGGACAGTGATCAGGAGCAGGAACCCTGGCTGATTTCCCCCCTCTCTCTAACCCAGGGATCACTGGACAGTGATCAGGAGCAGGAACCCTGGCTGATTTCCTCTCTCTCTCTAACCCAGGGATCACTGGACAGAGATCAGGAGCAGGAACCCTGGCTGATTTCCCCTCTCTCTCTAACCCAGGGATCACTGGACAGTGATCAGGAGCAGGAACCCTGGCTGATTTCCCCTCTCTCTCTAACCCAGGGATCACTGGACAGTGATCAGGAGCAGGAACCCTGGCTGATTTCCCCTCTCTCTCTCTAACCCAGGGATCACTGGACAGTGATCAGGAGCAGGAACCCTGGCTGATTTCCCCCCTCTCTCTCTAACCCAGGGATCACTGGACAGTGATCAGGAGCAGGAACCCTGGCTGATTTCCCCCCTCTCTCTCTAACCCAGGGATCACTGGACAGTGATCAGGAGCAGGAACCCTGGCTGATTTCCCCTCTCTCTCTCTAACCTAGGGATCACTGGACAGTGATCAGGAGCAGGAACCCTGGCTGATTTCCTCTCTCTCTCTCTAACCCAGGGATCACTGGACAGTGATCAGGAGCAGGAACCCTGGCTGATTTCCTCTCTCTCTAACCCAGGGATCACTGGACAGTGATCAGGAGCAGGAACCCTGGCTGATTTCCCCTCTCTCTCTAACCCAGGGATCACTGGACAGTGATCAGGAGCAGGAACCCTGGCTGATTTCCCCTCTCTCTCTCTAACCCAGGGATCACTGGACAGTGATCAGGAGCAGGAACACTGGCTGATTTCCCCTCTCTCTCTAACCCAGGGATCAGTGGACAGTGACCAGGAGCAGGAACCCTGGCTGATTTCCTCTCTCTCTCTAACCCAGGGATCACTGGACAGTGATCAGGAGCAGGAACCCTGGCTGATTTCCCCTCTCTCTCTAACCCAGGGATCACTGGACAGTGATCAGGAGCAGGAACCCTGGCTGATTTCCCCCCTCGCTCTCTCTAACCCAGGGATCACTGGACAGTGATCAGGAGCAGTAACCCTGGCTGATTTCCCCCCTCTCTCTCTAACACAGGGATCACTGGACAGTGATCAGGAGCAGGAACCCTGGCTGATTTCCCCTCTCTCTCTAACCCAGGGATCACTGGACAGTGATCAGGAGCAGGAACCCTGGCTGATTTCCCCTCTCTCTCTCTAACCCAGGGATCACAGGACAGTGACCAGGAGCAGGAACCCTGGCTGATTTCCCCTCTCTCTCTCTAACCCAGGGATCACTGGACAGTGATCAAGAGCAGGAACCCTGGCTGATTTCCCCTCTCTCTCTCTAACCCAGGGATCACAGGACAGTGACCAGGAGCAGGAACCCTGGCTGATTTCCCCTCTCTCTCTCTAACCCAGGGATCACTGGACAGTGATCAGGAGCAGGAACCCTGGCTGATTTTCCCCCTCGCTCTCTCTAACCCAGGGATCACTGGACAGTGATCAGGAGCAGGAACCCTGGCTGATTTCCCCCCTCGCTCTCTCTAACCCAGAGATCACTGGACAGTGATCAGGAGCAGGAATCCTGGCTGATTTCCTCTCTCTCTCTCTAACCCAGGGATCACTGGACAGTGATCAGGAGCAGGAACCCTGGCTGATTTCCTCTCTCTCTCTCTAACCCAGGGATCACTGGACAGTGATCAGGAGCAGGAACCCTGGCTGATTTCCCCTCTCTCTCTAACCCAGGGATCACTGGACAGTGATAGGGAGCAGGGACCCTGGCTGATTTCCCCTCTCTCTCTAACCGTCAATCACTGGACAGCGATCAGGAGCAGGAACCCTGGCTGATTTCCCCTCTCTCTCTCTAACCCAGGGATCACTGGACAGTGATCAGGAGCAGGAACCCTGGCTGATTTCCCCCCTCGCTCTCTCTAACCCAGAGATCACTGGACAGTGATCAGGAGCAGGAACCCTGGCTGATTTCCCCTCTCTCTCTAACCCAGGGATCACTGGACAGTGATCAGGAGCAGGAACCCTGGCTGATTTCCCCTCTCTCTCTCTAACCCAGGGATCACAGGACAGTGACCAGGAGCAGGAACCCTGGCTGATTTCCCCTCTCTCTCTCTAACCCAGGGATCACTGGACAGTGATCAAGAGCAGGAACCCTGGCTGATTTCCCCTCTCTCTCTCTAACCCAGGGATCACAGGACAGTGACCAGGAGCAGGAACCCTGGCTGATTTCCCCTCTCTCTCTCTAACCCAGGGATCACTGGACAGTGATCAGGAGCAGGAACCCTGGCTGATTTTCCCCCTCGCTCTCTCTAACCCAGGGATCACTGGACAGTGATCAGGAGCAGGAACCCTGGCTGATTTCCCCCCTCGCTCTCTCTAACCCAGAGTTCACTGGACAGTGATCAGGAGCAGGAATCCTGGCTGATTTCCTCTCTCTCTCTCTAACCCAGGGATCACTGGACAGCGATCAGGAGCAGGAACCCTGGCTGATTTCCTCTCTCTCTCTCTAACCCAGGGATCACTGGACAGTGATCAGGAGCAGGAACCCTGGCTGATTTCCCCTCTCTCTCTCTAACCCAGGGATCACTGGACAGCGATCAGGAGCAGGAACCCTGGCTGATTTCCCCTCTCTCTCTCTAACCCAGGGATCACTGGACAGTGATCAGGAGCAGGAACCCTGGCTGATTTCCCCTCTCTCTCTAACCCAGGGATCACTGGACAGTGATAGGGAGCAGGAACCCTGGCTGATTTCCCCTCTCTCTCTCTAACCCAGGGATCACTGGACAGTGATCAGGAGCAGGAACCCTGGCTGATTTCCCCCCTCTCTCTAACCCAGGGATCACTGGACAGTGATCAGGAGCAAGAATCCTGCCTGATTTCCTCTCTCTCTCTCTAACCCAGGAATCACTGGACAGCGATCAGGAGCAGGAACCCTGGCTGATTTCCCCCCTCTCTCTCTAACCCAGGGATCACTGGACAGTGATCAGGAGCAGGAACCCTGGCTGATTTCCCCTCTCTCTCTAACCCAGGGATCACTGGACAGTGATCAGGAGCAGGAACCCTGGCTGATTTCCCCTCTCTCTCTAACCCAGGGATCACTGGACAGTGATCAGGAGCAGGAACCCTGGCTGATTTCCCCTCTCTCTCTAACCCAGGGATCACTGGACAGTGATCAGGAGCAGGAACACTGGCTGATTTCCCCTCTCTCTCCATCTCAGAGATCACTAGACAGTGATCAGGAGCAGGAACCCTGGCTGATTTCCCCTCTCTCTCCCTCTAACCCAGGGATCACTGGACAGTGATCAGGAGCAGGAACCCTGGTTGGTTTCCTCTCTCTCTCTAACCCAGGGATCACTGGACAGTGATCAGGAGCAGGAACCCTGGCTGATTTCCCCCCTCTCTCTCTCTAACCCAGGGATCACTGGACAGTGATCAGGAGCAGGAACCCTGGCTGATTTCCCCTCTCTCCCTCTCTCTAACCCAGGGATCACTGGACAGTGATCAGGAGCAGGAACCCTGGCTGATTTCCTCTCTCTCTCTCTCTCTAACCCAGGGATCACTGGACAGTGACCAGGAGCAGGAACCCTGGCTGATTTCCTCTCTCTCTCTAACCCAGGGATCACTGGACAGTGATCAGGATCAGGAACCCTGGCTGATTTCCCCTCTCTCTCTAACCCAGGGATCACTGGACAGTGATCAGGAGCAGGAACCCTGGCTGATTTCCCCTCTCTCTCTAACCCAGGGATCACTGGACAGTGATCAGGAGCAGGAACCCTGGCTGATTTCCCCTCTCTCTCTAACCCAGGGATCACTGGACAGTGATCAGGAGCAGGAACCCTGGCTGATTTCCCCTCCCTCTCTAACCCAGGGATTACTGGACAGTGATCAGGAGCAGGAACCCTGGCTGATTTCCCCTCTCTCTCTCTAACCCAGGGATCACTGGACAGTGATCAGGAGCAGGAACCCTGGCTGATTTCCCCCCTCTCTCTCTAACCCAGGGTTCACTGGACAGTGATCAGGAGCAGGAATCCTGGCTGATTTCCCCTCTCTCTCTCTAACCCAGGGATCACTGGACAGTGATCAGGAGCAGGAACCCTGGCTGATTTCCCCGCTCTCTCTCTCACACAGGGATCACTGGACAGTGATCAGGAGCAGGAACCCTGGCTGGTTTCCTCTCTCTCTCTAACCCAGGGATCACTGGACAGTGATCAGGAGCAGGAACCCTGGCTGATTTCCCCTCTCTCTCTAACTCAGGGATCACTGGGCAGTGATCAGGAGCAGGAACCCTGGCTGATTTCCCCCCTCTCTCTCTCTAACCCAGGGATCACTGGACAGTGATCAGGAGCAGGAACCCTGGCTGATTTCCCCTCTCTCCCTCTCTCTAACCCAGGGATCACTGGACAGTGATCAGGAGCAGGAACCCTGGCTGATTTCCTCTCTCTCTCTCTCTAACCCAGGGATCACTGGACAGTGACCAGGAGCAGGAACCCTGGCTGATTTCCTCTCTCTCTCTAACCCAGGGATCACTGGACAGTGATCAGGATCAGGAACCCTGGCTGATTTCCCCTCTCTCTCTAACCCAGGGATCACTGGACAGTGATCAGGAGCAGGAACCCTGGCTGATTTCCCCTCTCTCTCTAACCCAGGGATCACTGGACAGTGATCAGGAGCAGGAACCCTGGCTGATTTCCCCTCTCTCTCTAACCCAGGGATCACTGGACAGTGATCAGGAGCAGGAACCCTGGCTGATTTCCCCCCTCGCTCTCTCTAACCCAGAGATCACTGGACAGTGATCAGGAGCAGGAATCCTGGCTGATTTCCTCTCTCTCTCTCTAACCCAGGGATCACTGGACAGCGATCAGGAGCAGGAACCCTGGCTGATTTCCTCTCTCTCTCTCTAACCCAGGGATCACTGGACAGTGATCAGGAGCAGGAACCCTGGCTGATTTCCCCTCTCTCTCTCTAACCCAGGGATCACTGGACAGCGATCAGGAGCAGGAACCCTGGCTGATTTCCCCTCTCTCTCTCTAACCCAGGGATCACTGGACAGTGATCAGGAGCAGGGACCCTGGCTGATTTCCCCTCTCTCTCTAACCCAGGGATCACTGGACAGTGATAGGGAGCAGGAACCCTGGCTGATTTCCCCTCTCTCTCTCTAACCCAGGGATCACTGGACAGTGATCAGGAGCAGGAACCCTGGCTGATTTCCCCCCTCTCTCTAACCCAGGGATCACTGGACAGTGATCAGGAGCAAGAATCCTGCCTGATTTCCTCTCTCTCTCTCTAACCCAGGAATCACTGGACAGCGATCAGGAGCAGGAACCCTGGCTGATTTCCCCCCTCTCTCTCTAACCCAGGGATCACTGGACAGTGATCAGGAGCAGGAACCCTGGCTGATTTCCCCTCTCTCTCTAACCCAGGGATCACTGGACAGTGATCAGGAGCAGGAACCCTGGCTGATTTCCCCTCTCTCTCTAACCCAGGGATCACTGGACAGTGATCAGGAGCAGGAACCCTGGCTGATTTCCCCTCTCTCTCTAACCCAGGGATCACTGGACAGTGATCAGGAGCAGGAACACTGGCTGATTTCCCCTCTCTCTCCATCTCAGAGATCACTAGACAGTGATCAGGAGCAGGAACCCTGGCTGATTTCCCCTCTCTCTCCCTCTAACCCAGGGATCACTGGACAGTGATCAGGAGCAGGAACCCTGGCTGGTTTCCTCTCTCTCTCTAACCCAGGGATCACTGGACAGTGATCAGGAGCAGGAACCCTGGCTGATTTCCCCCCTCTCTCTCTCTAACCCAGGGATCACTGGACAGTGATCAGGAGCAGGAACCCTGGCTGATTTCCCCTCTCTCCCTCTCTCTAACCCAGGGATCACTGGACAGTGATCAGGAGCAGGAACCCTGGCTGATTTCCTCTCTCTCTCTCTCTAACCCAGGGATCACTGGACAGTGACCAGGAGCAGGAACCCTGGCTGATTTCCTCTCTCTCTCTAACCCAGGGATCACTGGACAGTGATCAGGATCAGGAACCCTGGCTGATTTCCCCTCTCTCTCTAACCCAGGGATCACTGGACAGTGATCAGGAGCAGGAACCCTGGCTGATTTCCCCTCTCTCTCTAACCCAGGGATCACTGGACAGTGATCAGGAGCAGGAACCCTGGCTGATTTCCCCTCTCTCTCTAACCCAGGGATCACTGGACAGTGATCAGGAGCAGGAACCCTGGCTGATTTCCCCTCCCTCTCTAACCCAGGGATTACTGGACAGTGATCAGGAGCAGGAACCCTGGCTGATTTCCCCTCTCTCTCTCTAACCCAGGGTTCACTGGACAGTGATCAGGAGCAGGAATCCTGGCTGATTTCCCCTCTCTCTCTCTAACCCAGGGATCACTGGACAGTGATCAGGAGCAGGAACCCTGGCTGATTTCCCCGCTCTCTCTCTCACACAGGGATCACTGGACAGTGATCAGGAGCAGGAACCCTGGCTGGTTTCCTCTCTCTCTCTAACCCAGGGATCACTGGACAGTGATCAGGAGCAGGAACCCTGGCTGATTTCCCCTCTCTCTCTAACTGAGGGATCACTGGGCAGTGATCAGGAGCAGGAACCCTGGCTGATTTCCCCCCTCTCTCTCTCTAACCCAGGGATCACTGGACAGTGATCAGGAGCAGGAACCCTGGCTGATTTCCCCTCTCTCCCTCTCTCTAACCCAGGGATCACTGGACAGTGACCAGGAGCAGGAACCCTGGCTGATTTCCTCTCTCTACCTAACCCAGGGATCACTGGACAGTGATCAGGATCAGGAACCCTGGCTGATTTCCCCTCTCTCTCTAACCCAGGGATCACTGGACAGTGATCAGGAGCAGGAACCCTGGCTGATTTCCCCTCTCTCTCTAACCCAGGGATCACTGGACAGTGATCAGGAGCAGGAACCCTGGCTGATTTCCCCTCTCTCTCTAACCCAGGGATCACTGGACAGTGATCAGGAGCAGGAACCCTGGCTGATTTCCCCTCCCTCTCTAACCCAGGGATTACTTGACAGTGATCAGGAGCAGGAACCCTGGCTGATTTCCCCTCTCTCTCTCTAACCCAGGGTTCACTGGACAGTGATCAGGAGCAGGAATCCTGGCTGATTTCCCCTCTCTCTCTCTAACCCAGGGATCACTGGACAGTGATCAGGAGCAGGAACCCTGGCTGATTTCCCCTCTCTCTCTCTCTAACCCAGGGATCACTGGACAGTGATCAGGAGCAGGAACCCTGGCTGGTTTCCCCTCTCTCTCTCTAACCCAGGGATCACTGGACAGTGATCAGGAGCAGGAACCCTGGCTGATTTCCCCTCTCTCTCTAACCCAGGGATCACTGGACAGTGATCAGGAGCAGGAACCCTGGCTGATTTCCCCTCTCTCTCTCTAACCCAGGGATCACTGGACAGTGATCAGGAGCAGGAACCCTGGCTGATTTCCCCTCTCTCTCTCTCTAACCCAGGGATCACTGGACAGTGATCAGGAGCAGGAACCCTGGCTGATTTCCCCTCTCTCTAACCCAGGGGTCACTGGACAGTGATCAGGAGCAGGAACCCTGGCTGATTTCCCCTCTCTCTCTCTAACCCAGGGATCACTGGACAGTGATCAGGAGCAGGAATCCTGGCTGATTTCCCCTCTCTCTCTCTAACCCAGGGATCACTGGACAGTGATCAGGAGCAGGAACCCTGGCTGATTTCCCCGCTCTCTCTCTCACACAGGGATCACTGGACAGTGATCAGGAGCAGGAACCCTGGCTGATTTCCCCTCTCTCTCTAACCCAGGGATCACTGGACAGTGATCAGGAGCAGGAACCCTGGCTGATTTCCCCTGTCTCTCTCTAACCCAGGCATCACTGGACAGTGATCAGGAGCAGGAACCCTGGCTGATTTCCCCTCTCGCTCTCTCTAACCCAGGGATCACTGGACAGTGATCAGGAGCAGGAACCCTGGCTGATTTCCCCTCTCTCTCTGTCTAACCCAGGGATCACTGGGCATTGATCAGGAGCAGGAACCCTGGCTGATTTCCTCTCTCTCTCTAACCCAGGGCTCACTGGACAGTGATCAGGAGCAGGAACCCTGGCTGATTTCCTCTCTCTCTCTAACCCAGGGATCACTGGACAGTGATCAGGAGCAGGAACCCTGGCTGATTTCCTCTCTCTCTCTCTCTAACCCAGGGATCACTGGACAGTGATCAGGAGCAGGAACCCTGGCTGATTTCCCCTCTCTCCCTCTAACCCAGGGATCACTGGACAGTGATCAGGAGCAGGAACCCAGGCTGATTTCCCCTCTCTCTCTCTCTAACCCAGGGATCACTGGACAGTGATCAGGAGCAGGAACCCTGGCTGATTTCCCCTCTCTCTAACCCAGGGATCACTGGACAGTGATCAGGAGCAGGAACCCTGGCTGATTTCCCCTCTCTCTCTCACCCAGGGATCACTGGACAGTGATCAGGAGCAGGAACCCTGGCTGATTTCTCCTCTCTCTCTCTAACCCACGGATCACTGGACAGTGATCAGGAGCAGGAACCCTGGCTGATTTCCTCTCTCTCTCTAACCCAGGGATCACTGGACGGTGATCAGGAGCAGGAACCCTGGCTGATTTCCCCTCTCTCGCTGTCTCTAACGCAGGGATCACTGGACAGTGATCAGGAGCAGGAACCCTGGCTGATTTCCCCTCTCTCTCTCTCACCCAGGGATCACTGGACAGTGATCAGGAGCAGGAACCCTGGCTGATTTCCCCTCTCTCTCTCTAACCCACGGATCACTGGACAGTGATCAGGAGCAGGAACCCTGGCTGATTTCCCCTCTCTCTCTAACCCAGGGATCACTGGACAGTGATCAGGAGCAGGAACCCTGGCTGATTTCCCCTCTCTCTCTAACCCAGGGATCACTGGATGGTGATCAGGAGCAGGAACCCTGGCTGATTTCCCCTCTCTCTCTCTAAGCCAGGGATCACTGGACAGTGATCAGGAGCAGGAACCCTGGCTGATTTCCCCTCTCTCTCTCTCTAACCCAGGGATCACTGGAAAGTGATCAGGAGCAGGAACCCTGGCTGATTTCCCCTCTCTCTCTCTAACCCAGGGATCACTGGGCAGTGATCAGGAGCAGGAACCCTGGCTGATTTCACCTCTCTCTCTCTCTCTAACCCAGGGATCACTGTACAGTGATCAGGAGCAGGAACCCTGGCTGATTTCGCCTCTCTCTCTCTAACCCAGGGATCACTGGACAGTGATCAGGAGCAGGAACCCTGGCTGATTTCCCCTCTCTCTCCCTCTAACCCAGGGATCACTGGACAGTGATCAGGAGCAGGAACCCTGGCTGATTTCCCCTCTCTCTAACCCAGGGATCACTGGACAGTGATCAGGAGCAGGAACCCTGGCTGATTTCCCCTCTCTCCCAGGGATCACTGGACAGTGATCAGGAGCAGGAACCCTGGCTGGTTTCCTCTCTCTCTCTAACCCAGGGATCACTGGACAGTGATCAGGAGCAGGAACCAAGGCTGATTTCCCCTCTCTCTCTCTAACCCAGGGATCATTGGGCAGTGATCAGGAGCAGGAACCCTGGCTGATTTCCCCCCTCTCTCTCTCTAACCTAGGGATCACTGGACAGTGATCAGGAGCAGGAACCCTCGCTGATTTCCCCTCTCTCCCTCTCTCTAAACCAGGGATCACTGGACAGTGATCAGGAGCAGGAACCCTGGCTGATTCCCCCTCTCTCTCTCTAACCCAGGGATCACTGGACAGTGATCAGGAGCAGGAACCCTGGCTGATTTCCTCTCTCTCTCTCTCTAACCCAGGGATCACTGGACAGTGACCAGGAGCAGGAACCCTGGCTGATTTCCTCTCTCTCTCTAACCCAGGGATCACTGGACAGTGATCAGGAGCAGGAACCCTGGCTGATTTCCCCTCTCTCTCTAACCCAGGGATCACTGGACAGTGATCAGGAGCAGGAACCCTGGCTGATTTCCCCTCTCTCTCTAACCCAGGGATCACTGGACAGTGATCAGGAGCAGGAACCCTAGCTGATTTCCCCTCCCTCTCTAACCCAGGGATCACTGGACAGTGATCAGGAGCAGGAACCCTGGCTGATTTCCCCTCTCTCTCTCTAACCCAGGGTTCACTGGACAGTGATCAGGAGCAGGAATCCTGGCTGATTTCTCCTCTCTCTCTCTAACCCAGGGATCACTGGACAGTGATCAGGAGCAGGAACCCTGGCTGATTTCCCCTCTCTCTCTCTAACCCAGGGATCACTGGACAGTGATCAGGAGCAGGAACCCTGGCTGATTTCCCCTCTCTCTCTCTAACCCAGGGATCACTGGGCAGTGATCAGGAGCAGGAACCCTGGCTGATTTCCCCTCTCTCTAACCCAGGGATCACTGGACAGTGATCAGGAGCAGGAACCCTGGCTGATTTCCCCTCTCTCTCTAACCCAGGGATCACTGGACAGTGATCAGGAGCAGGAACCCTGGCTGATTTCCCCTCTCTCTCTCTAACCCAGGGATCACTGGACAGTGATCAGGAGCAGGAACCCTGGCTGATTTCCCCTCTCTCTAACCCAGTGTTCACTGGACAGTGATCAGGAGCAGGAATCCTGGCTGATTTCCCCTCTCTCTCTCTAACCCAGGGATCACTGGACAGTGATCAGGAGCAGGAACCCTGGCTGATTTCCCCCCTCTCTCTCTCTAACCCAGGGATCACTGGACAGTGATCAGGAGCAGGAACCCTGGCTGATTTCCCCTCTCTCTCTAACCCAGGGATCACTGGACAATGATCAGGAGCAGGAACCCTGGCTGATTTCCCCTCTCTCTAACCCAGGCATCACTGGACAGTGATCAGGAGCAGGAACCCTGGCTGATTTCCCCTCTCTCTCTGTCTAACCCAGGGATCACTGGGCATTGATCAGGAGCAGGAACCCTGGCTGATTTCCTCTCTCTCTCTAACCCAGGGATCACTGGACAGTGATCAGGAGCAGGAACCCTGGCTGATTTCCTCTCTCTCTCTAACCCAGGGATCACTGGACAGTGATCAGGAGCAGGAACCCTGGCTGATTTCCCCCCTCTCGCTCTCTCTAACCCAGGGATCACTGGACAGTGATCAGGAGCAGGAACCCTGGCTGATTTCCTCTCTCTCTCTCTCTAACCCAGGGATCACTGGACAGTGATCAGGAGCAGGAACCCTGGCTGATTTCCCCTCTCTCTCTCTAACCCAGGGATCACTGGACAGTGATCAGGAGCAGGAACCCTGGCTGATTTCCCCTCTCTCTCTCACCCAGGGATCACTGGACAGTGATCAGGAGCAGGAACCCTGGCTGATTTCCCCTCTCTCTCTCTAACCCACAGATCACTGGACAGTGATCAGGAGCAGGAACCCTGGCTGATTTCCTCTCTCTCTCTCTAAGCCAGGGATCAGTGGACAGTGATCAGGAGCAGGAACCCTGGCTGATTTCCCCTCTCTCGCTGTCTCTAACGCAGGGATCACTGGACAGTGATCAGGAGCAGGAACCCTGGCTGATTTCCCCTCTCTCTCTCTCACCCAGGGATCACTGGACAGTGATCAGGAACAGGAACCCTGGCTGATTTCCCCTCTCTCTAACCCAGGGATCACCGGACAGTGATCAGGAGCAGGAACCCTGGCTGATTTCCTCTCTCTCTCTCTAAGCCAGGGATCAGTGGACAGTGATCAGGAGCAGGAACCCTGGCTGATTTCCCCTCTCTCTCTGTCTCTAACGCAGGGATCACTGGACAGTGATCAGGAGCAGGAACCCTGGCTGATTTCCCCTCTCTCTCTCTAACCCAGGGATCACTGGACAGTGATCAGGAGCAGGAACCCTGGCTGATTTCCCCTCTCTCTCTCTAACCCAGGGATCACTGGACAGTGATCAGGAGCAGGAACCCTGGCTGATTTCCCCTCTCTCTCTCTAACCCAGGGATCACTGGACAGTGATCATGAGCAGGAACCCTGGCTGATTTCCCCTCTCTCTCTCTCTAACCCAGGCTTCACTGGACAGTGATCAGGAGCAGGAACCCTGGCTGATTTCCCCTCTCTCTCTCTAACCCAGGGATCACTGGACAGTGATCAGGAGCAGGAACCCTGGCTGATTTCCTCTCTCTCTCTAACCCAGGGATCACTGGACAGTGATCAGGAGCAGGAACCCTGGCTGATTTCCCCTCAATCTCTCTAACCCAGGGATCACTGGACAGTGATGAGGAGCAGAAACCCTGGCTGATTTCCCCTCTCTCTCTCTCTAACCCAGGGATCACTGGACAGTGATCAGGAGCAGAAACCGTGGCTGATTTCCCCTCTCTCTCTCTCTAACCCAGGGATCACTGGACAGTGATCAGGAGCAGGAACCCTGGCTGATTTTCCCTCTCTCTCTAACCCAGGGATCACTGGACAGTGATCAGGAGCAGGAACCCTGGCTGATTTCCTCTCTCTCTCTCTCTAGCCCAGGGATCACTGGACAGTGATCAGGAGCAGGAACCCTGGCTGATTTCCCCTCTCTCTCTAACCCAGGGATCACTGGACAGTGATCAGGAGCAGGAACCCTGGCTGATTTCCCCTCTCTCTAACCCAGGGATCACTGGACAGTGATCAGGAGCAGGAACCCTGGCTGATTTCCCTTCTCTCTCGCTAACCCAGGGAACACAGGACAGTGATCAGGAGCAGGAACCCTGGCTGATTTCCCCTGTCTCTCTAACCCAGCGATCACTGGACAGTGATCAGGAGCAGGAACCCTGGCTGATTTCCCCCCTCTCTCTAACCCAGGGATCACTGGACAGTGATCAGGAGCAGGAACCCAGGCTGATTTCCCCTCTCTCTCTAACCCAGGGATCACTGGACAGTGATCAGGAGCAGGAACCCTGGCTGATTTCCACCCCTCTCTCTCTCTAACCCAGGGATCACTGGACAGTGATCAGGAGCAGGAACCTTCGCTGATTTCCCCTCTCTCTCTCTCTAACCCAGGGTTCACTGGACAGTGATCAGGAGCAGGAACCCTGGCTGATTTCCCCTCTCTCTCTAACCCAGGGATCACTGGACAGTGATCAGGAGCAGGAACCCTGGCTGATTTCCCCCCCCCTCTCTCTAACCCAGGGATCACTGGACAGTGATCAGGAGCAGGAACCCTGGCTGATTTCCCCTCTCTCTCTCTAACCCGGGGATCACTGGACAGTGATCAGGAGCAGGAACCCTGGCTGATTTCCCCTCTCTCTCTAACCCAGGGATCACAGGACAGTGATCAGGAGCAGGAACCCAGGCTGATTTCCTCTCTCTCTCTAACCCAGGGATCACTGGACAGTGATCAGGAGCAGGAACCCTGGCTGATTTCCTCTCTCTCTCTCTCTAACCCAGGGATCACTGGACAGTGATCAGGAGCAGGAACCCTGGCTGATTTCCCCTCTCTCTCTAACCCAGGGATCACTGGACAGTGATCAGGAGCAGGAACCCTGGCTGATTTCCCCCCTCTCTCTCTCTAACCCAGGGAATACTGGACAGTGATCAGGAGCAGGAACCCTGGCTGATTTCCCCTCTCTCTCTAACCCAGGGATCACTGGACAGTGATCAGGAGCAGGAACCCTGGCTGATTTCCCCCCTCTCTCTCTCTAACCCAGGGATCACTGGACAGTGATCAGGAGCAGGAACCCTGGCTGATTTCCCCTCTCTCTCTAACCCAGGGATCACTGGACAGTGATCAGGAGCAGGAACCCTGGCTGATTTGCCCTCTCTCTCTAACCCAGGGATCACTGGACAGTGATCAGGAGAAGGAACCCTGGCTGATTTCCCCTCTCTCTCTAACCCAGGGATCACTGGACAGTGATCAGGATCAGGAACCCTGGCTGATTTCCCCCTCCCTCTCTCTAACCCAGGGATCACTGGACAGTGATCAGGAGCAGGAACCCTGGCTGATTTCCCCTCTCTCTCTCTAACCCAGGGATCACTGGACAGTGATCAGGAGCAGGAACCCTGGCTGATTTCCCCTCTCTCTCTCTCTAACCCAGGGATCACTGGACAGTGATCAGGAGCAGGAACCCTGGCTGATTTCCCCTCTCTCTCTAACCCAGGGATCACTGGACAGTGATCAGGAGCAGGAACCCTGGCTGATTTCCCCCCTCTCTCTCTAACCCAGGGATCACTGGACAGTGATCAGGAGCAGGAACCCTGGCTGATTTCCCCTCACTCTCTCTAACCCAGGGATCACTGGACAGTGATCAGGAGCAGGAACCCTGGCTGATTTCCCCTCTCTCTCTAACCCAGGGATCACTGGACAGTGATCAGGAGCAGGAACCCTGGCTGATTTCCCCTCTCTCTCTAACCCAGGGATCACTGGACAGTGATCAGGAGCAGGAACCCTGGCTGATTTCCCCTCTCTCTCTCTAACTCAGGGCTCACTGGACAGTGATCAGGAGCAGGAACCCTGGCTGATTTCCCCTCTCTCTCTAACCCAGGGATCACTGGACAGTGATCAGGAGCAGGAACCCTGGCTGATTTCCCCTCTCTCTCTAACCCAGGGATCACTGGACAGTGATCAGGAGCAGGAACCCTGGCTGATATCCCCTCTCTCTCTAACCCAGGGATCACTGGACAGTGATCAGGAGCAGGAACCCTGGCTGATTTCCCCCCTCTCTCACTATAACCCAGGGATCACTGGACAGTGATCAGGAGCAGGAACCCTGGCTGATTTCCCCCCTCTCTCTCTAACCCAGGGATCACTGGACAGTGATCAGGAGCAGGAACCCTGGCTGATTTCCCCTCTCTCTAACCCAGGGATCACTGGACAGTGATCAGGAACGCTGGCTGATTTCCTCTCTCTCTCTAACCCAGGGATCACTGGACAGTGATCAGGAGCAGGAACCCTGGCTGATTTCCCGTCTCTCTCTAACCCAGGGATCACTGGACAGTGATCAGGAGCAGGAACCCTGGCTGATTTCCCCTCTCTGTCTCTCTAAACCAGGAATCACTGGACAGTGATCAGGAGCAGGAACCCTGGCTGATTTCCCCTCACTCTCTAACCCAGGGATCACTGGACAGTGATCAGGATCAGGAACCCTGTCTGATTTCCCCTCTCTCTCTAACCCAGGGATCACTGGACAGTGATCAGGAGCAGGAACCCTGGCTGATTTCCCCTCTCGCTCTCTCTAACCCAGGGATCACTGGACAGTGATCAGGAGCAGGAACCCTGGCTGATTTCCCCTCTCTCTCTAACCCAGGGATCACTGGACAGTGATCAGGAGCAGGAACCCTGGCTGATTTCCCCTCTCTCTCTCTCTAAACCAGGAATCACTGGACAGTGATCAGGAGCAGGAACCCTGGCTGATTTCCCCTCTCTCTCTCTAACCCAAGGATCACTGGACAGTGATCTGGAGCAGGAACCCTGGCTGATTTCCCATCTCTCTCTAACCCGGGGATCACTGGACAGTGATCAGGAGCAGGAACCCTGGCTGATTTCCCCTCTCTCTCTCTAACCCAGGGATCACTGGACAGTGATCAGGAGCAGGAACCCTGGCTGATTTCCCCTCTCTCTCTAACCCAGGGTTCACTGGACAGTGATCAGGAGCAGGAACCCTGGCTGATTTCCCCTCTCTCTCTCTAAACCAGGAATCACTGGACAGTGATCAGGAGCAGGAGCCCTGGCTGATTTCCCCTCTCTCTCTACCCCAGGGATCACTGGACAGTGATCAGGAGCAGGAACCCTGGCTGATTTCCCCTCTCTCTCTCTCTAACCCAGGGATCACTGGACAGTGATCAGGAGCAGGAACCCTGTCTGATATCCCCTCTCTTCTCTCTAACCCAGGAGTCACTGGACAGTGATCAGGAGCAGGAACCCTGGCTGATTTCCCCTCTCTCTCTCTAACCCAGGGATCACTGGACAGTGACCAGGAGCAGGAACCCTGGCTGATTTCCCCTCTCTCTCTCTCTAACCCAGGGATCACTGGACAGTGATCAGGAGCAGGAACCCTGGCTGATTTCCCCTCTCTCTGTAACCCAGGGATCACTGGACAGTGACCAGGAGCAGGAACCCTGGCTGATTTCCTCTCTCTCTCTCTCTGACCCAGGGATCACTGGACAGTGATCAGGAGTAGGAACCCTGGCTGATTTCCCCTCTCTCTCTAACCCAGGGATCACTGGACAGTGATCAGGAGCAGGAACCCTGGCTGATTTCCCCCTCCCTCTCTCTAACCCAGGGATCACTGGACAGTGATCAGGAGCAGGAACCCTGGCTGATTTCCCCTCTCTCTCTCTCTAACCCAGGGATCACTGGACAGTGATCAGGAGCAGGAACCCTGGCTGATTTCCCCTCTCTCTCTAACCCAGGGATCACTGGACAGTGATCAGGAGCAGGAACCCTGGCTGATTTCCCCCCTCTCTCTCTAACCCAGGGATCACTGGACAGTGATCAGGAGCAGGAACCCTGGCTGATTTCCCCTCACTCTCTCTAACCCAGGGATCACTGGACAGTGATCAGGAGCAGGAACCCTGGCTGATTTCCCCTCTCTCTCTAACCCAGGGATCACTGGACAGTGATCAGGAGCAGGAACCCTGGCTGATTTCCCCTCTCTCACTAACCCAGGGATCACTGGACAGTGATCAGGAGCAGGAACCCTGGCTGATTTCCTCTCTCTCTCTAAGCCAGGAATCACTGGACAGTGATCAGGAGCAGGAACTCTGGCTGATTTCCTCTCTCTCTCTAACCCAGGGATCACTGGACAGTGATCAGGAGCAGGAACCCTGGCTGATTTCCCCTCTCTCTCTCTAACCCAGGGATCACTGGACAGTGATCAGGAGCAGGAGCCCTGGCTGATTTCCCCTCTCTCCCTCTCTCTAACCCAGGGATCACTGGACAGTGATCAGGAGCAGGAACCCTGGCTGATTTCCCCTCTCTCTCTAAGCCAGGAATCACTGGACAGTGATCAGGAGCAGGAACCCTGGCTGATTTCCCCTCTCTCTCTCTAACTCAGGGCTCACTGGACAGTGATCAGGAGCAGGAACCCTGGCTGATTTCCCCTCTCTCTCTAACCCAGGGATCACTGGACAGTGATCAGGAGCAGGAACCCTGGCTGATTTCCCCTCTCTCTCTCTAACCCAGGGATCACTGGACAGTGATCAGGAGCAGGAACCCTGGCTGATTTCCCCTCTCTCTCTAACCCAGGGATCACTGGACAGTGATCAGGAGCAGGAACCCTGGCTGATTTCCCCTCTCTCTCTAACCCAGGGATCACTGGACAGTGATCAGGAGCAGGAACCCTGGCTGATTTCCCCTCTCTCTCTCTAACCCAGGGATCACTGGACAGTGATCAGGAGCAGGAACCCTGGCTGATTTCCACTCTCTCTCTAACCCAGGGATCACTGGACAGTGATCAGGAGCAGGAACCCTGGCTGATTTCCTCTCTCTCTCTATCCCAGGGATCACTGCACAGTGATCAGGAGCAGGAACCGTGGCTGATTTCCCCCCTCTCTCTCTCTAACCCAGGGATCACTGGACAGTGATCAGGAGCAGGAACCCTGGCTGATTTCCTCTCTCTCTCTCTAACCCAGGGATCACTGGACAGTGATCAGGAGCAGGAACCCTGGCTGATTTCCCCTCTCTCTCTAACCCAGGGATCACTGGACAGTGATCAGGAGCAGGAACCCTGGCTGATTTCCCCTCACTCTCTCTAACCCAGGGATCACTGGACAGTGATCAGGAGCAGGAACCCTGGCTGATTTCCCCTCTCTCTCTCTAACTCAGGGCTCACTGGACAGTGATCAGGAGCAGGAACCCTGGCTGATTTCCCCTCTCTCTCTAACCCAGGGATCACTGGACAGTGATCAGGAGCAGGAACCCTGGCTGATTTCCCCTCTCTCTCTCTAACCCAGGGATCACTGGACAGTGATCAGGAGCAGGAGCCCTGGCTGATTTCACCTCTCTCTCTCTAACCCAGGGATCACTGGACAGTGATCAGGAGCAGGAACCCTGGCTGATTTCCTCTCTCTCTCTCTAACCCAGGGATCACTGGACAGTGATCAGGAGCAGGAACCCTGGCTGATTTCCTCTCCCTCTCTCTAACCCAGGGATCACTGGACAGTGATGAGGAGCAGGAACCCTGGCTGATTTCCCCTCTCTCTCTAACCCAGGGATCACTGGACAGTGATCAGGAGCAGGAACCCTGGCTGATTTCCCCTCTCTCTCTAACCAGGGATCACTGGACAGTGATCAGGAGCAGAAACCCTGGCAGATTTCCCCTCTCTCTCTCTAACCCAGGGATCACTGGACAGTGATCAGGAGCAGGAACCCTGGCTGATTTCCCTTCTCTCTCTCTAACCCAGGGATCACTGGACAGTGATCAGGAGCAGGAACCCTGTCTGATTTCCCCTCTCTCTCTCTAACCCAGGGATCACTGGACAGTGATCAGGAGCAGGAACCCTGGCTGATTTCCCCTCTCTCTCTAGCCCAGGGATCACTGGACAGTGATCAGGAGCAGGAACCCTGGCTGATTTCCCCTCTCTCTCTCTAACCCAGGGATCACTGGACAGTGATCAGGAGCAGGAACCCTGGCTGATTTCCCCTCTCTCTCTCTCTAACCCAGGGATCACTGGACAGTGATCAGGAGCAGGAACCCTGGCTGATTTCCCCTCTCTCTCTAACCCAGGGCTCACTGGACAGTGATCAGGAGCAGGAACCCTGGCTGATTTCCCCTCTCTCTCTCTCTAACCCAGGGATCACTGGACAGTGATCAGGAGCAGCAACCCTGGCTGATTTCCCCTCTCTCTCTAACCCAGGGATCACTGGACAGTGATCAGGAGCAGGAACCCTGGCTGATTTCCCCTCTCTCTCTAACCCAGGGATCACTGGACAGTGATCAGGAGCAGGAACCCTGGCTGATTTCCTTACTCTCTCTCTAACCCAGGGGTCACTGGACAGTGATCAGGAGCAGGAACCCTGGCTGATTTCCCCTCTCTCTCTAACCCAGGGATCACTGGACAGTGATCAGGAGCAGGAACCCTGGCTGATTTCCCTCTCTCTCTAACCCAGGGATCACTGGACAGTGATCAGGAGCAGGAAACCTGGCTGAATTCCACTCTCTCTCTAACCCAGGGATCACTGGACAGTGATCAGGAGCAGGAACCCTGGCTGATTTCCCCTCTCTCTCTCTAACCCAGGGATCACTGGACAGTGATCAGAAGCAGGAACCCTGGCTGATTTCCCCTCTCTCTCTCTAACCCAGGGATCACTGGACAGTGATCAGGAGCAGGAACCCTGGCTGATTTCCCCTCTCTCTCTAACCCAGGGATTGCTGGACAGTGATCAGGAGCAGGAACCCTGGCTGATTTCCCCCCTCTCTCTCTAACCCAGGGATCACTGGACAGTGATCAGGAGCAGGAACCCTAGCTGATTTCCTCTCTCTCTCTAACCCAGGGATCACTGGACAGTGATCAGGAGCAGAAACCCTGGCTGATTTCCTCTCTCTCTCTAACCCAGGGATCACTGGACAGTGATCAGGAGCAGGAACCCTGGCTGATTTCCCCTCTCTCTCTCTCTAACCCAGGGATCACTGGACAGTGATCAGGAGCAGGAACCCTGGCTGATTTCCCCTCTCTCTCTCTCTAACCCAGCGATCACTGGACAGTGATCAGGAGCAGGAACCCTGGCTGATTTCCCCCCTCTCTCTCTAACCCAGGGATCACTGGACAGTGATCAGGAGCAGGAACCCTGGCTGATTTCCCCTCTCTCTCTCTCTAACCCAGGGATCACTGGACAGTGATCAGGAGCAGGAACCCTGGCTGATTTCCCCTCTCTCTCTCTCTAACCCAGGGTTCACTGGACAGTGATCAGGAGCAGGAACCCTGGCTGATTTCCTCTCTTTCTCTAACCCAGGGATCACTGGACAGTGATCAGGAGCAGGAACCCTGGCTGATTTCCCCCTCCCTCTCTCTAAGCCAGGGATCACTGGACACTGATCAGGAGCAGGAACCCTGGCTGATTTCCCCCTCCCTCTCTCTAACCCAGGGATCACTGGACAGTGATCAGGAGCAGGAACCCTGGCTGATTTCCCCTCTCTCTCTCTCTAACCCAGGGATCACTGGACAGTGATCAGGAGCAGGAACCCTGGCTGATTTCCCCTCTCTCTCTAACCCAGGGATCACTGGACAGTGATCAGGAGCAGGAACCCTGGCTGATTTCCCCCCTCTCTCTCTAACCCAGGGATCACTGGACAGTGATCAGGAGCAGGAACCCTGGCTGATTTCCCCTCACTCTCTCTAACCCAGGGATCACTGGACAGTGATCAGGAGCAGGAACCCTGGCTGATTTCCGCTCTCTCTCTCTAACCCAGGGATCACTGGACAGTGATCAGGAGCAGGAACCCTGGCTGATTTCCCCTCTCTCTCTCTAACCCAGGGATCACTGGACAGTGATCAGGAGCAAGAACCCTGGCTGATTTCCCCTCTCTCTCTAACCCAGGGATCACTGGACAGTGATCAGGAGCAGGAACCCTGGCTGATTTCCCCTCTCTCTCTAACCCAGGGATCACTGGACAGTGATCAGGAGCAGGAACCCTGGCTGATTTCCCCTCTCTCTCTCTAACCCAGGGATCACTGGACAGTGATCAGGAGCAGGAACCCTGGCTGATTTCCACTCTCTCTCTAACCCAGGGATCACTGGACAGTGATCAGGAGCAGGAACCCTGGCTGATTTCCTCTCTCTCTCTATCCCAGGGATCACTGCACAGTGATCAGGAGCAGGAACCGTGGCTGATTTCCCCCCTCTCTCTCTCTAACCCAGGGATCACTGGACAGTGATCAGGAGCAGGAACCCTGGCTGATTTCCCCTCTCTCTCTCTAACCCAGGGATCACTGGACAGTGATCAGGAGCAGGAACCCTGGCTGATTTCCTCTCCCTCTCTCTAACCCAGGGATCACTGGACAGTGATGAGGAGCAGGAACCCTGGCTGATTTCCCCTCTCTCTCTAACCCAGGGATCACTGGACAGTGATCAGGAGCAGGAACCCTGGCTGATTTCCCCTCTCTCTCTAACCCAGGGATCACTGGACAGTGATCAGGAGCAGGAACCCTGGCTGATTTCCCCTCTCTCTCTAACCCAGGGATCACTGGACAGTGATCAGGAGCAGGAACCCTGGCTGATTTCCCCTCTCTCTCTAACCCAGGGATCACTGGACAGTGATCATGAGCAGGAACCCTGGCTGATTTCCCCTCTTTCTCTAACCAGGGATCACTGGACAGTGATCAGGAGCAGAAACCCTGGCAGATTTCCCCTCTCTCTCTCTAACCCAGGGATCACTGGACAGTGATCAGGAGCAGGAACCCTGGCTGATTTCCCTTCTCTCTCTCTAACCAAGGGATCACTGGACAGTGATCAGGAGCAGGAACCCTGGCTGATTTCCCCTCTCTCTCTCTAACCCAGGGATCACTGGACAGTGATCAGGAGCAGGAACCCTGGCTGATTTCCCCTCTCTCTCTAGCCCAGGGATCACTGGACAGTGATCAGGAGCAGGAACCCTGGCTGATTTCCCCTCTCTCTCTCTAACCCAGGGATCACTGGACAGTGATCAGGAGCAGGAACCCTGGCTGATTTCCCCTCTCTCTCTCTCTAACCCAGGGATCACTGGACAGTGATCAGGAGCAGGAACCCTGGCTGATTTCCCCTCTCTCTCTAACCCAGGGCTCACTGGACAGTGATCAGGAGCAGGAACCCTGGCTGATTTCCCCTCTCTCTCTCTCTAACCCAGGGATCACTGGACAGTGATCAGGAGCAGCAACCCTGGCTGATTTCCCCTCTCTCTCTAACCCAGGGATCACTGGACAGTGATCAGGAGCAGGAACCCTGGCTGATTTCCTCTCTCTCTCTCTAACCCAGCGATCACTGGACAGTGATCAGGAGCAGGAACCCTGGCTGATTTCCCCTCTCTCTCTAACCCAGGATCACTGGACAGTGATCAGGAGCAGGAACCCTGGCTGATTTCCCCTCTCTCTCTAACCCAGGGATCACTGGACAGTGATCAGGAGCAGGAACCCTGGCTGATTTCCTTACTCTCTCTCTAACCCATGGGTCACTGGACAGTGATCAGGAGCAGGAACCCTGGCTGATTTCCCCTCTCTCTCTAACCCAGGGATCACTGGACAGTGATCAGGAGCAGGAACCCTGGCTGATTTCCCTCTCTCTCTAACCCAGGGATCACTGGACAGTGATCAGGAGCAGGAAACCTGGCTGAATTCCACTCTCTCTCTAACCCAGGGATCACTGGACAGTGATCAGGAGCAGGAACCCTGGCTGATTTCCCCTCTCTCTCTCTAACCCAGGGATCACTGGACAGTGATCAGAAGCAGGAACCCTGGCTGATTTCCCCTCTCTCTCTCTAACCCAGGGATCACTGGACAGTGATCAGGAGCAGGAACCCTGGCTGATTTCCCCTCTCTCTCTAACCCAGGGATTGCTGGACAGTGATCAGGAGCAGGAACCCTGGCTGATTTCCCCCCTCTCTCTCTAACCCAGGGATCACTGGACAGTGATCAGGAGCAGGAACCCTAGCTGATTTCCTCTCTCTCTCTAACCCAGGGATCACTGGACAGTGATCAGGAGCAGGAACCCTGGCTGATTTCCTCTCTCTCTCTAACCCAGGGATCACTGGACAGTGATCAGGAGCAGGAACCCTGGCTGATTTCCCCTCTCTCTCTCTCTAACCCAGGGATCACTGGACAGTGATCAGGAGCAGGAACCCTGGCTGATTTCCCCTCTCTCTCTCTCTAACCCAGCGATCACTGGACAGTGATCAGGAGCAGGAACCCTGGCTGATTTCCCCCCTCTCTCTCTAACCCAGGGATCACTGGACACTGATCAGGAGCAGGAACCCTGGCTGATTTCCCCTCTCTCTCTCTCTAACCCAGGGATCACTGGACAGTGATCAGGAGCAGGAACCCTGGCTGATTTCCCCTCTCTCTCTCTCTAACCCAGGGTTCACTGGACAGTGATCAGGAGCAGGAACCCTGGCTGATTTCCTCTCTTTCTCTAACCCAGGGATCACTGGACAGTGATCAGGAGCAGGAACCCTGGCTGATTTCCCCTCTCTCTCTCTAACCCAGGGATCACTGGACAGTGATCAGGAGCAGGAACCCTGGCTGATTTCCCCCTCCCTCTCTCTAAGCCAGGGATCACTGGACACTGATCAGGAGCAGGAACCCTGGCTGATTTCCCCTCTTTCTCTAACCCAGGGATCACTGGACAGTGATCAGGAGCAGGAACCCTGGCTGATTTCCCCTCTCTCTCTAACCCAGGGATCACTGGACAGTGATCAGGAGCAGGAACCCTGGCTGATTTCCCCCTCCCTCTCTCTAACCCAGGGATCACTGGACAGTGATCAGGAGCAGGAACCCTGGCTGATTTCCCCTCTCCCTCTCTAACCCGGGGATCACTGGACAGTGATCAGGAGCAGGAACCCTGGCTGATTTCCCCTCTCTCTCTAACCCAGGGATCACTGGACAGTGATCAGGAGCAGGAACCCTGGCTGATTTCCTCTCTCTCTCTAACCCAGGGATCACTGGACAGTGATCAGGAGCAGGAACCCAGGCTGATTTCCTCTCTCTCTCTAACCCAGGGATCACTGGACAGTGATCAGGAGCAGGAACCCTGGCTGATTTCCCCTCTCTCTCTCTCTAACCCAGGGATCACTGGACAGTGATCAGGAGCAGGAACCCTGGCTGATTTCCCCTCTCTCTCTAACCCAGGGATCACTGGACAGTGATCAGGAGCAGGAACCCTGGCTGATTTCCCCCCTCTCTCTCTAACCCAGGGATCACTAGACAGTGATCAGGAGCAGGAACCCTGGCTGATTTCCCCTCGCTCTCTCTAACCCAGGGATCACTGGACAGTGATCAGGAGCAGGAACCCTGGCTGATTTCCCCTCTCTCTCTCTCTAACCCAGGGATCACTGGACAGTGATCAGGAGCAGGAACCCTGGCTGATTTCCCCTCTCTCTAACCCAGGGATCACTGGACAGTGATCAGGAGCAGGAACCCTGGCTGATTTCCCCTCACTCTCTCTAACCCAGGGATCACTGGACAGTGATCAGGAGCAGGAACCCTGGCTGATTTCCCCTCTCTCTCTCTAACTCAGGGCTCACTGGACAGTGATCAGGAGCAGGAACCCTGGCTGATTTCCCCTCTCTCTCTAACCCAGGGATCACTGGACAGTGATCAGGAGCAGGAACCCTGGCTGATTTCCCCTCTCTCTCTCTAACCCAGGGATCACTGGACAGTGATCAGGAGCAGGAACCCTGGCTGATTTCCCCTCTCTCTCTAACCCAGGGATCACTGGACAGTGATCAGGAGCAGTAACCCTGGCTGATTTCCCCCCTCTCTCTCTAACCCAGGGATCACTGGACAGTGATCAGGAGCAGGAACCCTGGCTGATTTCCCCTCTCTCTCTCTAACCCAGGGATCACTGGACAGTGATCAGGAGCAGGAACCCTGGCTGATTTCCTCTCTCTCTCTCTAACCCAGGGATCACTGGACAGTGATCAGGAGCAGGAACCCTGGCTGATTTCCTCTCTCTCTCTATCCCAGGGATCACTGGACAGTGATCAGGAGCAGGAACCGTGGCTGATTTCCCCCCTCTCTCTCTCTAACCCAGGGATCACTGGACAGTGATCAGGAGCAGGAACCCTGGCTGATTTCCCCTCTCTCTCTCTAACCCAGGGATCACTGGACAGTGATCAGGAGCAGGAACCCTGGCTGATTTCCTCTCCCTCTCTCTAACCCAGGGATCACTGGACAGTGATGAGGAGCAGGAACCCTGGCTGATTTCCCCTCTCTCTCTAACCCAGGGATCACTGGACAGTGATCAGGAGCAGGAACCCTGGCTGATTTACCCTCTCTCTCTAACCCAGGGATCACTGGACAGTGATCAGGAGCAGGAACCCTGGCTGATTTCCCCTCTCTCTCTAGCCCAGGGATCACTGGACAGTGATCAGGAGCAGGAACCCTGGCTGATTTCCCCTCTCTCTCTAACCCAGGGATCACTGGACAGTGATCAGGAGCAGGAACCCTGGCTGATTTCCCCCCTCTCTCACTATAACCCAGGGATCACTGGACAGTGATCAGGAGCAGGAACCCTGGCTGATTTCCCCTCTCTCTCTCTAACCCAGGGATCACTGGACAGTGATCAGGAGCAGGAACCCTGGCTGATTTCCTCTCTCTCTAACCCAGGGATCACTGGACAGTGATCAGGAGCAGGAACCCTGGCTGATTTCCCCTCTCTCTCTACCCAGGGATCACTGGACAGTGATCAGGAGCAGGAACCCTGGCTGATTTCCCCTCTCTCTCTAACCCAGGGATCACTGGACAGTGACCAGGAGCAGGAACCCTGGCTGATTTCCCCTCACTCTCTCTAACCCAGGGATCACTGGACAGTGATCAGGAGCAGGAACCCTGGCTGATTTCCCCCCTCTCTCTCTAACCCAGGGATCACTGGACAGTGATCAGGAGCAGGAACCCTGGCTGATTTCCCCCCTCTCTCTCTAACCCAGGGATCACTGGACAGTGATCAGGAGCAGGAACCCTGGCTGATTTCCCCTCTCTCTAACCCAGGGATCACTGGACAGTGATCAGGAACGCTGGCTGATTTCCTCTCTCTCTCTAACCCAGGGATCACTGGACAGTGATCAGGAGCAGGAACCCTGGCTGATTTCCCGTCTCTCTCTAACCCAGGGATCACTGGACAGTGATCAGGAGCAGGAACCCTGGCTGATTTCCCCTCTCTGTCTCTCTAAACCAGGAATCACTGGACAGTGATCAGGAGCAGGAACCCTGGCTGATTTCCCCTCACTCTCTAACCCAGGGATCACTGGACAGTGATCAGGATCAGGAACCCTGTCTGATTTCCCCTCTCTCTCTAACCCAGGGATCACTGGACAGTGATCAGGAGCAGGAACCCTGGCTGATTTCCCCTCTCTCTCTCTAACCCAGGGATCACTGGACAGTGATCAGGAGCAGGAACCCTGTCTGATTTCCTCTCTCTCTCTCTAACCCAGGGATCACTGGACAGTGATCAGGAGCAGGAACCCTGGCTGATTTCCCCTCTCGCTCTCTCTAACCCAGGGATCACTGGACAGTGATCAGGAGCAGGAACCCTGGCTGATTTCCCCTCTCTCTCTAACCCAGGGATCACTGGACAGTGATCAGGAGCAGGAACCCTGGCTGATTTCCCCTCTCTCTCTTTCTAAACCAGGAATCACTGGACAGTGATCAGGAGCAGGAACCCTGGCTGATTTCCCCTCTCTCTCTCTAACCCAAGGATCACTGGACAGTGATCTGGAGCAGGAACCCTGGCTGATTTCCCATCTCTCTCTAACCCGGGGATCACTGGACAGTGATCAGGAGCAGGAACCCTGGCTGATTTCCCCTCTCTCTCTCTAACCCAGGGATCACTGGACAGTGATCAGGAGCAGGAACCCTGGCTGATTTCCCCTCTCTCTCTAACCCAGGGTTCACTGGACAGTGATCAGGAGCAGGAACCCTGGCTGATTTCCCCTCTCTCTCTCTAAACCAGGAATCACTGGACAGTGATCAGGAGCAGGAACCCTGTCTGATTTCCCCTCTCTTCTCTCTAACCCAGGAGTCACTGGACAGTGATCAGGAGCAGGAACCCTGGCTGATTTCCCCTCTCTCTCTCTAACCCAGGGATCACTGGACAGTGACCAGGAGCAGGAACCCTGGCTGATTTCCCCTCTCTCTCTAACCCAGGGATCACTGGACAGTGATCAGGAGCAGGAACCCTGGCTGATTTCCCCTCTCTCTCTAACCCAGGGATCACTGGACAGTGATCAGGAGCAGGAAACCTGGCTGATTTCCCCCATCTCTCTCTAACCCAGGGATCACTGGACAGTGATCAGGAGCAGGAACCCTGGCTGATTTCCCTCTCTCTCTAACCCAGGGATCACTGGACAGTGATCAGGAGCAGGAACCCTGGCTGATTTCCTCTCTCTCTCTAACCCAGGGATCACTGGACAGTGATCAGGAGCAGGAAGCCTGGCTGATTTCCCCTCTCTCTCTCTAACCCAGGGAACACTGGACAGTGATCAGGAGCAGGAGCCCTGGGTGATTTCCCCTCTCTCTCTAATCCAGGGATCACTGGACAGTGATCAGGAGCAGGAACCCTGGCTGATTTCCCCTCTCTCTCGCTCTAAACCAGGGATCACTGGACAGTGATCAGGAGCAGGAACCCTGGCTGATTTCGCCTCTCTCTCTAACCCAGGGATCACTGGACAGTGATCAGGAGCAGGAACCCTGGCTGATTTCCCCCCTCTCTCTCTATAACCCAGGGATCACTGGACAGTGATCAGGAGCAGGAACCCTGGCTGATTTCCCCTCTCTCTCTCTAACCCAGGGATCACTGGACAGTGATCAGGAGCAGGAACCCTGGCTGATTTCCCCTCTCTCTCTAACCCAGGGATCACTGGACAGTGATCAGGAGCAGGAACCCTGGCTGATTTCCTCTCTCTCTAACCCAGGGATCACTGGACAGTGATCAGGAGCAGGAACCCTGGCTGATTTCCCCTCTCTCTCTACCCAGGGATCACTGGACAGTGATCAGGAGCAGGAACCCTGGCTGATTTCCCCTCTCTCTCTAACCCAGGGATCACTGGACAGTGACCAGGAGCAGGAACCCTGGCTGATTTCCCCTCACTCTCTCTAACCCAGGGATCACTGGACAGTGATCAGGAGCAGGAACCCTGGCTGATTTCCCCCCTCTCTCTCTAACCCAGGGATCACTGGACAGTGATCAGGAGCAGGAACCCTGGCTGATTTCCCCTCTCTCTCTAACCCAGGGATCACTGGACAGTGATCAGGAGCAGGAACCCTGGCTGATTTCCCCTCTCTCTCTCTAACCCATGGATCACTGGACAGTTATCAGGAGCAGGAACCCTGGCTGATTTCCCCTCTCTCTCTCTCTAACCCAGGGATCACTGGACAGTGATCAGGAGCAGGAACCCTGGCTGATTTCCCCTCTCTCTCTAACCCAGGGATCACTGGACAGTGATCAGGAGCAGGAACCCTGGCTGATATCCTCTCTCTCTCTCTAACCCAGGGAACACTGGACAGTGATCAGGAGCAGGAACCCTGGCTGATTTCCCCTTTCTCTCGCTCTAACCCAGGGATCACTGGACAGTGATCAGGAGCAGGAACCCTGGCTGATTTCCCCTCTCTCTCTCTCTAACCCAGGGATCACTGGACAGTGATCAGGAGCAGGAACCCTGGCTGATTTCCCCTCTCTCTCTAACCCAGGGATCACTGGACAGTGATCAGGAGCAGGAACCCTGGCTGATTTCCCCTCTCTCTCTAACCCAGGGATCACTGGACAGTGATCAGGAGCAGGAACCCTGGCTGATTTCCTCTCTCTCTCTCTAACCCAGGGATCACTGGACAATGATCAGGAGCAGGAACCCTGGCTGATTTCCCTCTCTCTCTCTCTAACCCAGGGATCACTGGACAGTGATCAGGAGCAGGAACCCTGGCTGATTTCCCCTCTCTCTAACCCAGGGATCACTGGACAGTGATCAGGAGCAGGAACACTGGCTGATTTCCCCTCTCTCCAACCCAGGGATCACTGGACAGTGATCAGGAGCAGGAACCCTGGCTGATTTCCCCTCTCTCTCCCTCTAACCCAGGGATCACTGGACAGTGATCAGGAGCAGGAACCCTGGCTGATTTCCCCTCTCTCTCTCTCTAACCCAGGGATCACTGGACAGTGATCAGGAGCAGGACCCCTGGCTGATTTCCGCTCTCTCTCTCTAACCCAGGGATCACTGGACAGTGATCAGGAGCAGGAACCCTGGCTGATTTCCTCTCTCTCTAACCCAGGGATCACTGGACAGTGATCAGGAGCAGGAACCCTGGCTGATTTCCCCCCTCTCTCTCTCTAACCCAGGGATCACTGGACAGTGATCAGGAGCAGGAACCCTGGCTGATTTCCCCTCTCTCTCTCTAACCCAGGGATCACTGGACAGTGATCAGGAGCAGGAACCCTGGCTGATTTCCCCTCTCTCTCTAACCCAGGGATCACTGGACAGTGATCAGGAGCAGGAACCCTGGCTGATTTCCCCTCTCGCTCTCTAACCCAGGGATCACTGGACAGTGATCAGGAGCAGGAACCCTGGCTGATTTCCCCTCTCTCTCTAACCCAGGGATCACTGGACAGTGATCAGGAGCAGGAACCCTGGCTGATTTCCCCCCTCTCTCTAACCCAGGGATCACTGGACAGTGATCAGGAGCAGGAACCCTGGCTGATTTCCCCTCTCTCTCTAACCCAGGGATCACTGGACAGTGATCAGGAGCAGGAACCCTGGCTGATTTCCTCTCTTTCTCTAACCCAGGGATCACTGGACAGTGATCAGGAGCAGGAACCCTGGCTGATTTCCCCTCTCTCTCTCTAACCCAGGGATCACTGGACAGTGATCAGGAGCAGGAACCCTGGCTGATTTCCCCCTCCCTCTCTCTAAGCCAGGGATCACTGGACACTGATCAGGAGCAGGAACCCTGGCTGATTTCCCCTCTTTCTCTAACCCAGGGATCACTGGACAGTGATCAGGAGCAGGAACCCTGGCTGATTTCCCCTCTCTCTCTAACCCAGGGATCACTGGACAGTGATCAGGAGCAGGAACCCTGGCTGATTTCCCCCTCCCTCTCTCTAACCCAGGGATCACTGGACAGTGATCAGGAGCAGGAAACCTGGCTGATTTCCCCTCTCTCTCTCTAACCCGGGGATCACTGGACAGTGATCAGGAGCAGGAACCCTGGCTGATTTCCCCTCTCTCTCTAACCCAGGGATCACTGGACAGTGATCAGGAGCAGGAACCCTGGCTGATTTCCTCTCTCTCTCTAACCCAGGGATCACTGGACAGTGATCAGGAGCAGGAACCCAGGCTGATTTCCTCTCTCTCTCTAACCCAGGGATCACTGGACAGTGATCAGGAGCAGGAACCCTGGCTGATTTCCCCTCTCTCTCTCTCTAACCCAGGGATCACTGGACAGTGATCAGGAGCAGGAACCCTGGCTGATTTCCCCTCTCTCTCTAACCCAGGGATCACTGGACAGTGATCAGGAGCAGGAACCCTGGCTGATTTCCCCCCTCTCTCTCTAACCCAGGGATCACTAGACAGTGATCAGGAGCAGGAACCCTGGCTGATTTCCCCTCGCTCTCTCTAACCCAGGGATCACTGGACAGTGATCAGGAGCAGGAACCCTGGCTGATTTCCCCTCACTCTCTCTAACCCAGGGATCACTGGACAGTGATCAGGAGCAGGAACCCTGGCTGATTTCCCCTCTCTCTCTCTAACTCAGGGCTCACTGGACAGTGATCAGGAGCAGGAACCCTGGCTGATTTCCCCTCTCTCTCTAACCCAGGGATCACTGGACAGTGATCAGGAGCAGGAACCCTGGCTGATTTCCCCTCTCTCTCTCTAACCCAGGGATCACTGGACAGTGATCAGGAGCAGGAACCCTGGCTGATTTCCCCTCTCTCTCTAACCCAGGGATCACTGGACAGTGATCAGGAGCAGTAACCCTGGCTGATTTCCCCCCTCTCTCTCTAACCCAGGGATCACTGGACAGTGATCAGGAGCAGGAACCCTGGCTGATTTCCCCTCTCTCTCTCTAACCCAGGGATCACTGGACAGTGATCAGGAGCAGGAACCCTGGCTGATTTCCTCTCTCTCTCTCTAACCCAGGGATCACTGGACAGTGATCAGGAGCAGGAACCCTGGCTGATTTCCTCTCTCTCTCTATCCCAGGGATCACTGGACAGTGATCAGGAGCAGGAACCGTGGCTGATTTCCCCCCTCTCTCTCTCTAACCCAGGGATCACTGGACAGTGATCAGGAGCAGGAACCCTGGCTGATTTCCCCTCTCTCTCTCTAACCCAGGGATCACTGGACAGTGATCAGGAGCAGGAACCCTGGCTGATTTCCTCTCCCTCTCTCTAACCCAGGGATCACTGGACAGTGATGAGGAGCAGGAACCCTGGCTGATTTCCCCTCTCTCTCTAACCCAGGGATCACTGGACAGTGATCAGGAGCAGGAACCCTGGCTGATTTCCCCTCTCTCTCTAACCCAGGGATCACTGGACAGTGATCAGGAGCAGGAACCCTGGCTGATTTCCCCTCTCTCTCTAGCCCAGGGATCACTGGACAGTGATCAGGAGCAGGAACCCTGGCTGATTTCCCCTCTCTCTCTCTAACCCAGGGATCACTGGACAGTGATCAGGAGCAGGAACCCTGGCTGATTTCCCCTCTCTCTCTCTCTAACCCAGGGATCACTGGACAGTGATCAGGAGCAGGAACCCTGGCTGATTTCCCCTCTCTCTCTAACCCAGGGCTCACTGGACAGTGATCAGGAGCAGGAACCCTGGCTGATTTCCCCTCTCTCTCTCTCTAACCCAGGGATCACTAGACAGTGATCAGGAGCAGCAACCCTGGCTGATTTCCCCTCTCTCTCTAACCCAGGGATCACTGGACAGTGATCAGGAGCAGGAACCCTGGCTGATTTCCCCTCTCTCTCTAACCCAGGGATCACTGGACAGTGATCAGGAGCAGGAACCCTGGCTGATTTCCCCTCTCTCTCTAACCCAGGGATCACTGGACAGTGATCAGGAGCAGGAACCCTGGCTGATATCCCCTCTCTCTCTAACCCAGGGATCACTGGACAGTGATCAGGAGCAGGAACCCTGGCTGATTTCCCCTCTCTCTCTCTAACCCAGGGATCACTGGACAGTGATCAGGAGCAGGAACCCTGGCTGATTTCCCCCCTCTCTCACTATAACCCAGGGATCACTGGACAGTGATCAGGAGCAGGAACCCTGGCTGATTTCCCCTCTCTCTCTCTAACCCAGGGATCACTGGACAGTGATCAGGAGCAGGAACCCTGGCTGATTTCCTCTCTCTCTAACCCAGGGATCACTGGACAGTGATCAGGAGCAGGAACCCTGGCTGATTTCCCCTCTCTCTCTACCCAGGGATCACTGGACAGTGATCAGGAGCAGGAACCCTGGCTGATTTCCCCTCTCTCTCTAACCCAGGGATCACTGGACAGTGACCAGGAGCAGGAACCCTGGCTGATTTCCCCTCACTCTCTCTAACCCAGGGATCACTGGACAGTGATCAGGAGCAGGAACCCTGGCTGATTTCCCCCCTCTCTCTCTAACCCAGGGATCACTGGACAGTGATCAGGAGCAGGAACCCTGGCTGATTTCCCCCCTCTCTCTCTAACCCAGGGATCACTGGACAGTGATCAGGAGCAGGAACCCTGGCTGATTTCCCCTCTCTCTAACCCAGGGATCACTGGACAGTGATCAGGAACGCTGGCTGATTTCCTCTCTCTCTCTAACCCAGGGATCACTGGACAGTGATCAGGAGCAGGAACCCTGGCTGATTTCCCGTCTCTCTCTAACCCAGGGATCACTGGACAGTGATCAGGAGCAGGAACCCTGGCTGATTTCCCCTCTCTGTCTCTCTAAACCAGGAATCACTGGACAGTGATCAGGAGCAGGAACCCTGGCTGATTTCCCCTCACTCTCTAACCCAGGGATCACTGGACAGTGATCAGGATCAGGAACCCTGTCTGATTTCCCCTCTCTCTCTAACCCAGGGATCACTGGACAGTGATCAGGAGCAGGAACCCTGGCTGATTTCCCCTCTCTCTCTCTAACCCAGGGATCACTGGACAGTGATCAGGAGCAGGAACCCTGTCTGATTTCCTCTCTCTCTCTCTAACCCAGGGATCACTGGACAGTGATCAGGAGCAGGAACCCTGGCTGATTTCCCCTCTCGCTCTCTCTAACCCAGGGATCACTGGACAGTGATCAGGAGCAGGAACCCTGGCTGATTTCCCCTCTCTCTCTAACCCAGGGATCACTGGACAGTGATCAGGAGCAGGAACCCTGGCTGATTTCCCCTCTCTCTCTCTCTAAACCAGGAATCACTGGACAGTGATCAGGAGCAGGAACCCTGGCTGATTTCCCCTCTCTCTCTCTAACCCAAGGATCACTGGACAGTGATCTGGAGCAGGAACCCTGGCTGATTTCCCATCTCTCTCTAACCCGGGGATCACTGGACAGTGATCAGGAGCAGGAACCCTGGCTGATTTCCCCTCTCTCTCTCTAACCCAGGGATCACTGGACAGTGATCAGGAGCAGGAACCCTGGCTGATTTCCCCTCTCTCTCTAACCCAGGGTTCACTGGACAGTGATCAGGAGCAGGAACCCTGGCTGATTTCCCCTCTCTCTCTCTAAACCAGGAATCACTGGACAGTGATCAGGAGCAGGAACCCTGTCTGATTTCCCCTCTCTTCTCTCTAACCCAGGAGTCACTGGACAGTGATCAGGAGCAGGAACCCTGGCTGATTTCCCCTCTCTCTCTCTAACCCAGGGATCACTGGACAGTGACCAGGAGCAGGAACCCTGGCTGATTTCCCCTCTCTCTCTAACCCAGGGATCACTGGACAGTGATCAGGAGCAGGAACCCTGGCTGATTTCCCCTCTCTCTCTAACCCAGGGATCACTGGACAGTGATCAGGAGCAGGAAACCTGGCTGATTTCCCCCCTCTCTCTCTAACCCAGGGATCACTGGACAGTGATCAGGAGCAGGAACCCTGGCTGATTTCCCTCTCTCACTAACCCAGGGATCACTGGACAGTGATCAGGAGCAGGAACCCTGGCTGATTTCCTCTCTCTCTCTAACCCAGGGATCACTGGACAGTGATCAGGAGCAGGAACCCTGGCTGATTTCCCCTCTCTCTCTCTAACCCAGGGAACACTGGACAGTGATCAGGAGCAGGAGCCCTGGGTGATTTCCCCTCTCTCTCTAATCCAGGGATCACTGGACAGTGATCAGGAGCAGGAACCCTGGCTGATTTCCCCTCTCTCTCGCTCTAAACCAGGGATCACTGGACAGTGATCAGGAGCAGGAACCCTGGCTGATTTCGCCTCTCTCTCTAACCCAGGGATCACTGGACAGTGATCAGGAGCAGGAACCCTGGCTGATTTCCCCCCTCTCTCTCTATAACCCAGGGATCACTGGACAGTGATCAGGAGCAGGAACCCTGGCTGATTTCCCCTCTCTCTCTCTAACCCAGGGATCACTGGACAGTGATCAGGAGCAGGAACCCTGGCTGATTTCCCCTCTCTCTCTAACCCAGGGATCACTGGACAGTGATCAGGAGCAGGAACCCTGGCTGATTTCCTCTCTCTCTAACCCAGGGATCACTGGACAGTGATCAGGAGCAGGAACCCTGGCTGATTTCCCCTCTCTCTCTACCCAGGGATCACTGGACAGTGATCAGGAGCAGGAACCCTGGCTGATTTCCCCTCTCTCTCTAACCCAGGGATCACTGGACAGTGACCAGGAGCAGGAACCCTGGCTGATTTCCCCTCACTCTCTCTAACCCAGGGATCACTGGACAGTGATCAGGAGCAGGAACCCTGGCTGATTTCCCCCCTCTCTCTCTAACCCAGGGATCACTGGACAGTGATCAGGAGCAGGAACCCTGGCTGATTTCCCCTCTCTCTCTAACCCAGGGATCACTGGACAGTGATCAGGAGCAGGAACCCTGGCTGATTTCCTCTCTCTCTCTAACCCATGGATCACTGGACAGTTATCAGGAGCAGGAACCCTGGCTGATTTCCCCTCTCTCTCTCTCTAACCCAGGGATCACTGGACAGTGATCAGGAGCAGGAACCCTGGCTGATTTCCCCTCTCTCTCTAACCCAGGGATCACTGGACAGTGATCAGGAGCAGGAACCCTGGCTGATATCCTCTCTCTCTCTCTAACCCAGGGAACACTGGACAGTGATCAGGAGCAGGAACCCTGGCTGATTTCCCCTTTCTCTCGCTCTAACCCAGGGATCACTGGACAGTGATCAGGAGCAGGAACCCTGGCTGATTTCCCCTCTCTCTCTCTCTAACCCAGGGATCACTGGACAGTGATCAGGAGCAGGAACCCTGGCTGATTTCCCCTCTCTCTCTAACCCAGGGATCACTGGACAGTGATCAGGAGCAGGAACCCTGGCTGATTTCCCCTCTCTCTCTAACCCAGGGATCACTGGACAGTGATCAGGAGCAGGAACCCTGGCTGATTTCCTCTCTCTCTCTCTAACCCAGGGATCACTGGACAATGATCAGGAGCAGGAACCCTGGCTGATTTCCCTCTCTCTCTCTCTAACCCAGGGATCACTGGACAGTGATCAGGAGCAGGAACCCTGGCTGATTTCCCCTCTCTCTAACCCAGGGATCACTGGACAGTGATCAGGAGCAGGAACACTGGCTGATTTCCCCTCTCTCCAACCCAGGGATCACTGGACAGTGATCAGGAGCAGGAACCCTGGCTGATTTCCCCTCTCTCTCCCTCTAACCCAGGGATCACTGGACAGTGATCAGGAGCAGGAACCCTGGCTGATTTCCCCTCTCTCTCTCTCTAACCCAGGGATCACTGGACAGTGATCAGGAGCAGGACCCCTGGCTGATTTCCGCTCTCTCTCTCTAACCCAGGGATCACTGGACAGTGATCAGGAGCAGGAACCCTGGCTGATTTCCTCTCTCTCTAACCCAGGGATCACTGGACAGTGATCAGGAGCAGGAACCCTGGCTGATTTCCCCCCTCTCTCTCTCTAACCCAGGGATCACTGGACAGTGATCAGGAGCAGGAACCCTGGCTGATTTCCCCTCTCTCTCTCTAACCCAGGGATCACTGGACAGTGATCAGGAGCAGGAACCCTGGCTGATTTCCCCTCTCTCTCTAACCCAGGGATCACTGGACAGTGATCAGGAGCAGGAACCCTGGCTGATTTCCCCTCTCGCTCTCTAACCCAGGGATCACTGGACAGTGATCAGGAGCAGGAACCCTGGCTGATTTCCCCTCTCTCTCTAACCCAGGGATCACTGGACAGTGATCAGGAGCAGGAACCCTGGCTGATTTCCCCCCTCTCTCTAACCCAGGGATCACTGGACAGTGATCAGGAGCAGGAACCCTGGCTGATTTCCCCTCTCTCTCTAACCCAGGGATCACTGGACAGTGATCAGGAGCAGGAACCCTGGCTGATTTCCCCCCTCTCTCTCTAACCCAGGGATCACTGGATAGTGATCAGGAGCAGGAACCCTGGCTGAATTCCCCCCTCTCTAACCCAGGGATCACTGGACAGTGATCAGGAGCAGGAACCCTGGCTGATTTCCCCCCTCTCTCTAACGCAGGGATCACTGGACAGTGATCAGGAGCAGGAACCCAAGCTGATTTCCCCCCTCTCTCTAACCCACGGATCACTGGACAGTGATCAGGAGCAGGAACCCTGGCTGATTTCCTCTCTCTCTCGCTAACCCAGGGATCACTGGACAGTGATCAGGAGCAGGAACCCTGGCTGATTTCCCGTCTCTCTCTAACCCAGGGATCACTGGACAGTGATCAGGAGCAGGAACCCTGGCTGATTTCCCCTCTCTCTCTCTAACCCAGGGAACACTGGACAGTGATCAGGAGCAGGAGCCCTGGCTGATTTCCCCTCTCTCTCTAATCCAGGGATCACTGGACAGTGATCAGGAGCAGGAACCCTGGCTGATTTCCCCTCTCTCTCGCTCTAAACCAGGGATCACTGGACAGTGAACAGGAGCAGGAACCCTGGCTGATTTCCCCTCTCTCTCTAACCCAGGGATCACTGGACAGTGATCAGGAGCAGGAGCCCTGGCTGATTTCCCCTCTCTCTCTAATCCAGGGATCACTGGACAGTGATCAGGAGCAGGAACCCTGGCTGATTTCCCCTCTCTCTCTCTAACCCAGGGATCACTGGACAGTGATCAGGAGCAGGAACCCTGGCTGATTTCCTCTCTCTCTCTAAACCAGGGATCACTGGACAGTGATCAGGAGCAGGAACCCTGGCTGATTTCCCCTCTCTCTCTAACCCAGGGATCACTGGACAGTGATCAGGAGAAGGAACCCTGGCTGGTTTCCTCTCTCTCTAACCCAGGGATCACTGGACAGTGATCAGGAGCAGGAACCCTGGCTGATTTCCCCTCTCTCTCTACCCAGGGATCACTGGACAGTGATCAGGAGCAGGAACCCTGGCTGATTTCCCCTCTCTCTCTAACCCAGGGATCACTGGACAGTGACCAGGAGCAGGAACCCTGGCTGATTTCCCCTCACTCTCTCTAACCCAGGGATCACTGGACAGTGATCAGGAGCAGGAACCCTGGCTGATTTCCCCCCTCTCTCTCTAACCCAGGGATCACTGGACAGTGATCAGGAGCAGGAACCCTGGCTGATTTCCCCTCTCTCTCTAACCCAGGGATCACTGGACAGTGATCAGGAGCAGGAACCCTGGCTGATTTCCCCTCTCTCTCTCTAACCCATGGATCACTGGACAGTGATCAGGAGCAGGAACCCTGGCTGATTTCCCCTCTCTCTCTCTCTAACCCAGGGATCACTGGACAGTGATCAGGAGCAGGAACCCTGGCTGATTTCCCCTCTCTCTCTAACCCAGGGATCACTGGACAGTGATCAGGAGCAGGAACCCTGGCTGATTTCCTCTCTCTCTCTCTAACCCAGGGAACACTGGACAGTGATCAGGAGCAGGAACCCTGGCTGATTTCCCCTCTCGCTCTCTAACCCAGGGATCACTGGACAGTGATCAGGAGCAGGAACCCTGGCTGATTTCCCCTCTCTCTCTAACCCAGGGATCACTGGACAGTGATCAGGAGCAGGAACCCTGGCTGATTTCCCCCCTCTCTCTAACCCAGGGATCACTGGACAGTGATCAGGAGCAGGAACCCTGGCTGATTTCCCCTCTCTCTCTAACCCAGGGATCACTGGACAGTGATCAGGAGCAGGAACCCTGGCTGATTTCCCCCCTCTCTCTCTAACCCAGGGATCACTGGATAGTGATCAGGAGCAGGAACCCTGGCTGAATTCCCCCCTCTCTAACCCAGGGATCACTGGACAGTGATCAGGAGCAGGAACCCTGGCTGATTTCCCCCCTCTCTCTAACGCAGGGATCACTGGACAGTGATCAGGAGCAGGAACCCTAGCTGATTTCCCCCCTCTCTCTAACCCACGGATCACTGGACAGTGATCAGGAGCAGGAACCCTGGCTGATTTCCTCTCTCTCTCGCTAACCCAGGGATCACTGGACAGTGATCAGGAGCAGGAACCCTGGCTGATTTCCCGTCTCTCTCTAACCCAGGGATCACTGGACAGTGATCAGGAGCAGGAACCCTGGCTGATTTCCCCTCTCTCTCTCTAACCCAGGGAACACTGGACAGTGATCAGGAGCAGGAGCCCTGGCTGATTTCCCCTCTCTCTCTAATCCAGGGATCACTGGACAGTGATCAGGAGCAGGAACCCTGGCTGATTTCCCCTCTCTCTCGCTCTAAACCAGGGATCACTGGACAGTGAACAGGAGCAGGAACCCTGGCTGATTTCCCCTCTCTCTCTAACCCAGGGATCACTGGACAGTGATCAGGAGCAGGAGCCCTGGCTGATTTCCCCTCTCTCTCTAATCCAGGGATCACTGGACAGTGATCAGGAGCAGGAACCCTGGCTGATTTCCCCTCTCTCTCTCTAACCCAGGGATCACTGGACAGTGATCAGGAGCAGGAACCCTGGCTGATTTCCTCTCTCTCTCTAAACCAGGGATCACTGGACAGTGATCAGGAGCAGGAACCCTGGCTGATTTCCCCTCTCTCTCTAACCCAGGGATCACTGGACAGTGATCAGGAGAAGGAACCCTGGCTGGTTTCCTCTCTCTCTAACCCAGGGATCACTGGACAGTGATCAGGAGCAGGAACCCTGGCTGATTTCCCCTCTCTCTCTACCCAGGGATCACTGGACAGTGATCAGGAGCAGGAACCCTGGCTGATTTCCCCTCTCTCTCTAACCCAGGGATCACTGGACAGTGACCAGGAGCAGGAACCCTGGCTGATTTCCCCTCACTCTCTCTAACCCAGGGATCACTGGACAGTGATCAGGAGCAGGAACCCTGGCTGATTTCCCCCCTCTCTCTCTAACCCAGGGATCACTGGACAGTGATCAGGAGCAGGAACCCTGGCTGATTTCCCCTCTCTCTCTAACCCAGGGATCACTGGACAGTGATCAGGAGCAGGAACCCTGGCTGATTTCCCCTCTCTCTCTCTAACCCATGGATCACTGGACAGTGATCAGGAGCAGGAACCCTGGCTGATTTCCCCTCTCTCTCTCTCTAACCCAGGGATCACTGGACAGTGATCAGGAGCAGGAACCCTGGCTGATTTCCCCTCTCTCTCTAACCCAGGGATCACTGGACAGTGATCAGGAGCAGGAACCCTGGCTGATTTCCTCTCTCTCTCTCTAACCCAGGGAACACTGGACAGTGATCAGGAGCAGGAACCCTGGCTGATTTCCCCTTTCTCTCGCTCTAACCCAGGGATCACTGGACAGTGATCAGGAGCAGGAACCCTGGCTGATTTCCCCTCTCTCTCTCTCTAACCCAGGGATCACTGGACAGTGATCAGGAGCAGGAACCCTGGCTGATTTCCCCTCTCTCTCTAACCCAGGGATCACTGGACAGTGATCAGGAGCAGGAACCCTGGCTGATTTCCCCTCTCTCTCTCTAACCCAGGGATCACTGGACAGTGATCAGGAGCAGGAACCCTGGCTGATTTCCTCTCTCTCTCTCTAACCCAGGGATCACTGGACAATGATCAGGAGCAGGAACCCTGGCTGATTTCCCCTCTCTCTCTCTCTAACCCAGGGATCACTGGACAGTGATCAGGAGCAGGAACCCTGGCTGATTTCCCCTCTCTCTAACCCAGGGATCACTGGACAGTGATCAGGAGCAGGAACCCTGGCTGATTTCCCCTCTCTCCAACCCAGGGATCACTGGACAGTGATCAGGAGCAGGAACCCTGGCTGATTTCCCCTCTCTCTCTCTCTAACCCAGGGATCACTGGACAGTGATCAGGAGCAGGAACCCTGGCTGATTTCCCCTCTCTCTCTCTCTAACCCAGGGATCACTGGACAGTGATCAGGAGCAGGAACCCTGGCTGATTTCCCCTCTCTCTCTCTAACCCAGGGATCACTGGACAGTGATCAGGAGCAGGAACCCTGGCTGATTTCCTCTCTCCCTAACCCAGGGATCACTGGACAGTGATCAGGAGCAGGAACCCTGGCTGATTTCCCCCCTCTCTCTCTCTAACCCAGGGATCACTGGACAGTGATCAGGAGCAGGAACCCTGGCTGATTTCCCCTCTCTCTCTCTAACCCAGGGATCACTGGACAGTGATCAGGAGCAGGAACCCTGGCTGATTTCCCCTCTCTCTCTAACCCAGGGATCACTGGACAGTGATCAGGAGCAGGAACCCTGGCTGATTTCCCCTCTCTCTCTAACCCAGGGATCACTGGACAGTTATCAGGAGCAGGAACCCTGGCTGATTTCCCCTCTCTCTCTCTAACCCTGGGATCACTGGACAGTGATCAGGAGCAGGAACCCTGGCTGATTTCCCCTCTCTCTCCCTAACCCAGGGATCACTGGACAGTGATCAGGAGCAGGAACCCTGGCTGATTTCCCCTCTCTCTCTTTAACCTAGGGATCACTGGACAGTGATCAGGAGCAGGAACCCTGGCTGATTTCCCCCCTCTCTCTCTAACCCAGGGATCACTGGACAGTGATCAGGAGCAGGAACCCTGGCTGATTTCCCCTCTCTCTCTCTAACCCAGGGATCACTGGACAGTGATCAGGAGCAGGAACCCTGGCTGATTTCCCCTCTCTCTCTCTAACCCAGGGATCACTGGACAGTGATCAGGAGCAGGAACCCTGGCTGATTTCCCCTCTCTCTCGAACCCAGGGATCACTGGACAGTGATCAGGAGCAGGAACCCTGGCTGATTTCCCCTCTCTCTCTCTAACCCTGGGATCACTGGACAGTGATCAGGAGCAGGAACCCTGGCTGATTTCCCCTCTCTCTCTCTAACCCAGGGATCACTGGACAGTGATCAGGAGCAGGAACCCTGGCTGATTTCCCCTCTCTCTCTAACCCAGGGATCACTGGACAGTGATCAGGAGCAGGAACCCTGGCTGATTTCCTCTCTCTCTCTAACCCAGGGATCACTGGACAGTGATCAGGAGCAGGAACCCTGGCTGATTTCCCCCCTCTCTCTCTAACCCAGGGATCACTGGATAGTGATCAGGAGCAGGAACCCTGGCTGAATTCCCCCCTCTCTAACCCAGGGATCACTGGACAGTGATCAGGAGCAGGAACCCTGGCTGATTTCCCCCCTCTCTCTAACGCAGGGATCACTGGACAGTGATCAGGAGCAGGAACCCTAGCTGATTTCCCCCCTCTCTCTAACCCACGGATCACTGGACAGTGATCAGGAGCAGGAACCCTGGCTGATTTCCTCTCTCTCTCTCTAACCCAGGGATCACTGGACAGTGATCAGGAGCAGGAACCCTGGCTGATTTCCCGTCTCTCTCTAACCCAGGGATCACTGGACATTGATCAGGAGCAGGAACCCTGGCTGATTTCCCCTCTCTCTCTAACCCAGGGATCACTGGACATTGATCAGGAGCAGGAACCCTGGCTGATTTCCCCTCTCTCTCTAACCCAGGGCTCTCTGGACAGTGATCAGGAGCAGGAACCTTGGCTGATTTCCACTCTCTCTCTAACCCAGGGATCACTGGACAGTGATCAGGAGCAGGAACCCTGGCTGATTTCCCCTCTCTCTCTCTCTAACCCAGGGATCACTGGACAGTGATCAGGAGCAGGAACCCTGGCTGATTTCCCCCCTCTCTCTCTCTAACCCAGGGATCACTGGTCAGTGATCAGGAGCAGGAACCCTGGCTGATTTCCCCTCTCTCTAACCCAGGGGTCGCTGGACAGTGATCAGGAGCAGGAACCCTGGCTGATTTCCCCTCTCTCTCTCTAACCCAGGGATCACTGAACAGTGATCAGGAGCAGGAACCCTGGCTGATTTCCCCTCTCTCTCTAACCCAGGGATCACTGGACAGTGATCAGGAGCAGGAACCCTGGCTGATTCCCCCTCTCTCTCTCTCTAACCCAGGGATCACTGGACAGTGATCAGGAGCAGGAACCCTGGCTGATTTCCTCTCTCTCTCTAACCCAGGGATCACTGGACATTGATCAGGAGCAGGAACCCTTGCTGATTTCCCGTCTCTCTCTAACCCAGGGATCACTGGACAGTGATCAGGAGCAGGAACCCTGGCTGATTTCCTCTCTCTCTCTAACCCAGGGATGACTGGACAGTGACCAGGAGCAGGAACGCCGGGCGATTTGGAGGGAACGAGAGGTAGGGAAGGGTTAAAACGAGGAGACAAGTTGGGTTGACAGCTGTGATTTGTAAACGCTGGGTGGAGTTCCATTCTCAGCGATGATTAGGGAGGGGACTTGGTGACTCGATACGGGTGAGGTGCCAGAGTACGATCCGAGCTCAGCAGTGACCAGGCTGTGGACGAGCGAGGGTGTGGGCCATCCCGTTTCAGATTGGGAACCGATGCACAAACCACCGATCCCTCGGAATCCGTGAGGTGACACTGCCGAGGGTGAGAGGGACAGCGCTCGCTCGTGAGGGAGACGGCGAAGGGCTTTGAGAGACAGAGGTGAGCTGGGATCTGGAGGAGGATGTGACACTAATCCGTTCTTAATACTATCCCACGGTCCCTGGATTAGAGAGAGAGAGAGGGGAAAATCAGCCAGGGTTCCTGCTCATCACTGTCCAGTGATCCCTGGGTTAGAGAGAGAGAGGGGGGAAATCAGCCAGGGTTCCTGCTCCTGATCACTGTCCAGTGATCCCTGGGTTACAGAGAGAGGGGGGAAATCAGCCAGGGTTCCTGCTCCTGATCACTGTCCAGTGATCCCTGGGTTAGAGAGAGAGGGGAAATCAGCCAGGGTTCCTGCTCCTGATCACTGTCCAGTGATCCCTGGGTTAGAGAGAGAGGGGGGAAATCAGCCAGGGTTCCTGCTCATCACTGTCCAGTTATCCCTGGGTTAGAGAGAGAGGGGAAATCAGCCAGGGTTCCTGCTCCTGATCACTGTCCAGTGATCCCTGGGTTAGAGAGAGGGGGGAAATCAGCCAGGGTTCCTGCTCATCACTGTCCAGTTATCCCTGGGTTAGAGAGAGAGGGGAAATCAGCCAGGGTTCCTGCTCCTGATCACTGTCCAGTGATGC